>NW_006408995.1:306061-318923 GCF_000296735.1 Chrysochloris asiatica | reverse complement strand
AGCTACATGGCAGATGAGTCCAACTTGTCTATATACAGAGAGCTAGCTACATGCTAGAGTAGTGCAACATTTCTATATACAGAGATCTAGGTCCATGGAAGATGTGTCCTACGTGTCCATAAACTGAGAACTAGCTACATGGCAGAGCAGTCCAACATGTTCATATACGGGGAACTAGCTACATGGCAGATGAGTCCAACATGTCCATATATTGAGAGGTAGCTACATGGCAGAAAAGTGTATGAAAACTTTGGACTCATCTATCATGTAGCTTGAACTCTGTATATGGAAATGATGCAGTACCCTTCCCTGTAGCTAGCTCTCTGAATAAAGACACTTTGGACTCATCTGACATGTAGCTAGCTCTCTGTGCATGGATATTTTGAACTGATCTGCCATGTAGTTGGCTCACAGTATATGGACACATTGTACACATCTGCCATGTAGTTAGAACTCTGTATATGGAAATGTCACACAACTCCTACATGTAGCTATCTCTCTGTATATGGACAAGCTGGACTCATCTGGCTTGTAGCTAGAACTCTGTATATGGAAAGGATGCACTACCCTGCCATGTAGCTTGCTCTCTGTATATGGACATTTTGGACTCATCTCCCATGTAGCTAGCTCACTGTATATGGATATATTGGACTGATCTGGCAAGTAGGTAGCTCTCTGTATATGAACATATTGAACTTGTCTATCATGTAGCTAGCTCTCAGTATATGGACATGTTGTATTCATTAGCCAGGTTGCTAGTACCCTGTATATGGACATGTTGGACTACTCATCCATGTAGCTACTTCTCAGTATATTAACACTTTGGACTCATCTGCCATGAAGCTTGAACTCTGTATATGGAAATGATTCACTATTCTGCCCTGTAGCTAGCTCTCAATATACGGACATTTTGGAATCGTCTGCCATGTAGTAAGCTCTATGTGCATGGATATTTTGAACTGATCTGCCATGTAGGAAGCTCTCAGTATATGGACATGTTGGAGTCATCTGCCATGTAGCTAGTACCCTATATATGGATATGTTGGACTGATCTGCCAGGTAAGTAGCTCTCACTATATGGACATGTGAAAACTTCTGCCATGTATCAGTCTCGCTGTATATGGACATTTTGGATTTGTCTGGCATGTAGCTAGCTCTTTGTACATATATATGTTGGACTGATATGCCATCTAGGTAGCTCTCTGTATACAAACATACTGCATTTGTATGCCCTGTAGCTAGTTCTCAGTATATGGTCATGTAGGACTAATTAGCCAGGTAGCTGGTACCATGTATATGGACATGTTGGAATACTCATTCATGTACCTAGCTCTCAGTATTTAAAAACTTTTGACTCATCTGCCATGTAGCTTGAACTCTGTATATGGAAATGTTGCACAACTCTGCCATGTAGCTAACTCTCTGTATACAGACAAGCTGGACTCATCTGCCTTGTAGCAAGAACACTATATATGGAAATGTTGCACTACCCTGCCATGTAGCTAGCTCTCTGTATAAGGACATTTTGTACTCGTCTGACATGTAGCTAGATTCTGTAAATGGATATGTTGGATTGATATGTCAATTAGGTATCTCGCTGCTCTGTATATGAACATATTGGACTTGTCTTCCATATAGCTAGCTCTCAGTATATAGACATGTTGGACTCCTCTGCAATGTAGCTAGTACCCTGTATATGGACATGTTGTACTACTCTGCCATGTAGCTAGAACTCTGTATAGGGAAATTCTGCACTACTCTGCCATGTAGCTAGCTCTCTTTATATAGACTAGTTGGACTCATCTGCCTTGTAGGTAGAACTCTGTATATAGAAATGTTACACTACCCTGCCATGTAGCTAGCTCTCTTTATATGGAGATTTTGGACACATCTGACGTGTAACTTGCTTTCTGTACATGGATATGTTGGAGTGATCTGCCAAGTAGGTAGCTATCTGTCTATGAACATACTGGAGTTTTCTGCCTTGTAGCTAGCTCTCTGTATATGGATATGTTAGACGTATCTGTCATGTATCCAGAACACTGTATATGGAAATGTTACACTACCCTCCCTTGTAGTTAGCTCTCTGTATCTAGACAAGTTGCAATCATCTGCTTTGTAGCTGGAACTCTGTAAATGGAAATGTTGCATTACCCTGCCATGTAGCTAGCTCTCTGTACATGGACATTTTGGACTCGTCTGACATGTAGCTTGCTCTTTGTATATGTATATGTTGCATTGATCTGCCAAGTAAGTAGCTCTCAGTATATGAACATGTTGGATTTGTCTGTCATGTAGGTAGCTCTGAAAATATGGGCACCTTGGACACATCTGCCATGTAGCTAGAACTGTGAATATGGACATGTAGGAGTACTCTGCCATATAATTGGCTCTCTGTATATAGAAAATTTGGACTCATCTGCCTTGTAGCTAGAACTCTGTATATGGATATGTTGCCCTACCTTACCAGGTAGCTAGCTCTCTGTATATGGACATTTTCGACTCTTCTGCCATGAAGCTAGCTCTCTGTACATTGATATGTTGGACCAATCTGCCAAGTAGGGAGCTCTCAGTATATAAACACATTGAACTTGTCTACCCTGTATGAGGCTCTCAGTATATGGACACATTGGATACATCTGCCATGTAGCTACTACCCTGAATATGGACATGTTGGACTACTCTGCCATGTATCTAGTACTCAGTATATGGACACGTTGGACACATCTGCAATGTAGCTAGAACTCTGTATATGAAAATGTTGCACTGCTCTGCCATGTAGCTAGCATTCTGTATATAGATAAGTTGGAATCATCTGCCTTGCAGCTAGAACTCTGTATATGGAAATGTTGCACTATCCTCCCATGTAGTTAGCTCTCTGTATATAGAAAAGTTGGACTCATCTGCCTTGTAGCTAGAACTCTGTATATGGAAATGTTGCCCTACATTACCAGGTAGCTAGTTCTCTGAATATGGACATTTTCGACTCTTCTGCCATGAAGCTATCTCTCTGTACATTGATATGTTGGACTGATCTGCCAAGTAGGTAGCTATCAGTATATGAACACATTGAACTTGTCTACTCTGTATGAGGCTCTCTGTATATGGATACATTGGACACATATGCCATGTAGCTATTACCATGAATATGGACATGTTGGACTACTCTGCCATGTATCTAACTCTCAGTATATAGACATGTTGGACATATCTGCCATGTATCTAGAACTCTGTATATGGAAATGTTGCACTACCCTGCCATGTAGCTAGCATTCTGTATATAGATAAGTTGGACTCATCTGCCTTGTAGCTAGAACTCGTTATTTGGAAATGTTGCACTATCCTGCCATATAGTTAGCTCTCTGTATATAGACAAGTTGGACACATCTGCCTTGTAGCTAGAACTCTGTATATGGAAATGTTGCATTACACTGCCATGTAGCTAACTTTCTATACATGGACCTTTTGGATTTGTCTGAAATGTACCTAGCTCTCTGTACATGAATATATTGGATTGATCTGCCAATTGGGTACCTCTCTGTACATGAACATATTGGACTTGTCTGTCATGTAGCTAGCTCTCTGTATATGGACATGTTGGACTCCTCTGCAATGTAGCTAGTGCCCTTTATATGGACATGTTGTACTACTCTGCCGTGTAGCTAGCTCTCAGTATATGGACACATTGGACATATATGCCATGTAGCTAGAACTCTGTATATGGAAATGTTGCACTACCCTACCATGTTGCTAGCTCTCTGTATATGGACATTTTGGATTCTTTGGCCATGTAGATAGCTCTCTGTACATGAATATATTGGTCTGATCTGATAAGTATGTAGCTCTCTGTAATTGAACATATTGGACTTGTCTGCCATGTAGCTAGCTTTCAGTATATGGACACCTTGGACACATTTGCCATGTAGCTAGGACTCTGTATATGGAAATGTTGCATTACTCTGCCATTTAGCTAGCTCTCTGTATATGAATATTTTGGAATTGTCCGCCTTGTAGCTAGATCTCAGTATATGGACATGATGGACTCATCTGCCAAATAAGTCTCTCTCTATGTGAACATATTGGACTTGTCTGCCATGTAGGAAGCTCTCAGTATATGGACAAGTTAGACACATCTGCCATGTAGCTAGTATCCTGAATATGGACATGTTGGAGTACTCTGCCATGTAGCTCGCTCTCAGTATATGGACACGTTGGACACATGTGCCATGTAGCTAGAATTCTGAATAGGGAAATGTTGCACTACACTGCCAAGAATCTAGCTCTCTGAATATGGACATTTTGGATTTGTCTGCCATGTAGCTAGCTCTCTGTACATGGATATGTTACACTGATCTGTGAAATAGGTAGCTCTCTGTATATGAACATAATCGACTTGTCTGCCATGAAACTAGCTCTCAGTATATGGACATGGTGGACTCATTGCCATGAAGCTAGTACCCTGTATATGGACATGTTTGACTGCTTTGCCATGTAGGTAGCTGTCAGTGTATGAACATGTTGAACACATCTGCCATGTAGATAGAACTCTGTATATGGAAATGTTGCACTACTCTGCCATGTAGCCAGCTCTCTGTATATAGACAAGTTGTACTCATCTGCCTTGTAGCTAGAACTCTGTATATGGAATGTTGCTCTATCCTGCCATGTGGCTAGATCTCTGTATATGGACATTTTGGAATCGACTGCCATGTAGCCAGCTCTCTGTACATGGATATGTTGGACTGATCTGACAAGTATGTAGCACTCTGTATATGAACATATTGGACTTCTCTGCCATGTAGGTAGCTCTCAGTATATGATCTCCTTTGACTCATCTGCCATGTAGCTAGAACTCAGTATATAAATGTTGCACTAAACTGCCATGTAGCTAGCTCTCTGTATATGGACATTTTGGACTCATCTGCCATGTAGCCAGCTCTCCGTACATGGATATGTTGGATTGATCTGCCAAGTAGGTAGCTCTCTGCATATGAACATACTTGATTGGTCTGCCCTTTAGGAGGCTCTCAGTATATGGACACGTTGGACACATCTGCCATGTAGCTACTACCCTGAATATGTACACGTTGGACACATCTGCCATGTAGCTAGTACTCTGTATATGGAAATGTTGCACTACACTGCTGTGTAGCTATCTCTCTATATATAAACAAATTGGACTCATCTGCCATGTAGCCAGAACTCTGTATATGTAAATGTTGCACTACCCTGCAATGTAACTAGCTATCTGTACATAGACAAGTTGTATTCCTCTGTTTTCCAACTAGAACTCTGTGTATGGAGATGTTGCACTACACTGCCATGTGGCTAGCTATCTCTATATGGACATTTTGGACTCGTCTGCCATGTAGCTAGCTCTCTGTACAAGGATATGTTGTACTGATCTGACAAGTATGTAACTCTCTGTATATGAATATATTGTACTTGTCTGCCATATAGGTATCTTTCAGTATATGAACACCTTTGACACATCTGCCATGTTGCTAGAACTCAGTATATGGAAATGTTGTACTACCCTGCCATGTAGATAGCTCTCTGTATACGCATATGTTGGAATGATCTGCCAAGTAGCTCGTTCTTTGAATATGAACATATTGGACTCCTCTGCTTATAGGTGGCTCTCAGTATATGGACAAGTAGGACACATCTGCCATGTAACTAGAACCCTGAATATGAACATGTTGGACTCCTCTGCCATGTGTCTAGGTCTCAGTATACAGACACCATGGACAGATCTTCCATGTAGCTAGAACACTGTGTATGGAAATGTTGCACTACCCTGACATGTACTTAGGTCTCTATACATAGACAAGTTGGACTCATTTGCCTTGTAGTTAGAACTCTGTATATGGAAATGTTGCACTACCCTTCCGTGTAGCTAGCTCTCTGTATGTGGACATATTTTACTCATCTGCCATGTAGCTGACTCTCTGTACATGGGTATGTTACACTGATCTGTGAAGTAGGTAGCTCTCTGTGTATGAACATATTGGACTTCTCTGACATGTTGCCAGCTCTCAATATATAGACATGTTGGACTCTTCTGCGATGTAGCTAGTACCCTGTATATGGACATGTTGCAATGCTCTGCCATGTAGCTTACTCTCAGTGGATAGACACGTTGGACACATCTGCCATGTACCTAGAGCTCTGTATACGGAAATATTGCAATACTCTGCCATGTAGCCAGCTCTCTGTATGTAGACTAGTTGGAATCATCTGTCTTGTACCTAGAACTCTGTATATGGAAATGTTTTACTTTCCTGCCATATAGCTAGCTCTCTGTATATGGACTTTTTGGACTCGTCTGCATACTGCTAGCTCTATGTGCATTGATATGTTGGACTGATCTGAGAAGTAGGTAGCTCTCTGTATATGAACGTATTGGACTTGTCTGCCATGTAGCTAGCTCTCAGGAAGTGGACACGTTGGACACATCTGCCATGTAGCTAGAACTCTGTATATGGAAATGTTGCACTACTCTGCCGTGTACCTAACTCTCTGTATATAGACAAGTTGGACTCATCTGCCTTGTAACTAGAACTCTGTATATGGAAATGTTGCACTACCTTGCTATGTGGCTAGCTCTCTGTATATGGGCATTTTGAAAACATCTGCCATGTAGCTTAATCTCTGTACATGTATATGTTGGAATGATCTGACATGTATGTAACTCTCTGTATATGAATATATTGGACTTGTCTGCCATGTAAGTCGCTCTCAGTATATGAACACCTTTAACACATCTGCCTTGTAGCTAGAACTCAGTATATGGAAATGTTCCACTACCCTGCCATGTAGCTAGCTCTCTGTATATGGATATGCTGGAATGATCTGCCAAGTAGGTCGTTCTTTGAATATGAACATATTGGACTTCTCTGACATTTAGTTAGCTCTCAGTACATGGACATGTTGGACACATCTGCAATGTAGCTAGAACTCTTTATATAGTAATATTGCACTATCCTGCCATGGAGATAGCACTCTGTATATGGACATTTTGTAATCATCTGCCATGTAGCTAGCTCTCTGTACTGGCTATGTTGGACATATCTGTTAAGTAGATAGCTCTCGTTATATGAACATATTGGACTTGTCTGCTATGTAGCTCGCTGTCAGTATATGGACACGTTGGACACATCTTCCAGGTAGCTAGTACTCTTTATATGGACATGTTGGACTACTCTAACATGTAGCTAGCTCTCAGTATACGAACACTTTGAACTCATCTGCCATGTTGCTAGCTCTCTGTATATGGATATGTTGGACTGATCTGCTATGTAGGCTGCTCTCATTGCATGAACACGTAGGACAAATCTGCCATGAAGCTAGAACTCGGTATATGGATATGTTGCACTATTCTGCCATGTAGCTAGCTCTCTGTATATAGACAAGTTGGACTCATCTGCCTTGAAGGTAGAACTCTGTATATGGAAATGTTAAACTACCCTGCTATGTAGCTTGCTCTCTGTATATGGGCATTTTGGACTCATCTGCCAAGTAGGTAGCTCTCTATATATGAACATATTGGACTTGCCTTCCATATAGCTAGTTCTCAGTATATGAGTATATGGACATGTTGGACTCCTCTGCGATGTAGCTAGTACCCTGTATATGGACATGTTGGACTACTCTGCCATGTAATTAGCTCTCAGTATATGGGCACGTTGGACACACCTGACATGTAGTTAGAACTCTGTATATGGAAATGTTGCACTACCCTGCCAAGTAGCTAGCTCTTTCCATATGAACATATTAGACATGTCTGCCATTTAGGATGCTCTCAGAATATGGACAAGTTAGACTCATCTGCAATGTAACTAGTACGCTGTATATGTACATGTTGGACTGCTCTGCCACGTAGCTAGCTCTCAGTATATGGACACATTGGACATTCTTCCATGTACCAAGAATTCCGTATATGGACATTTTTGACCCGTCTGACATGTAGTTAGCTCTCTGTCCATGGAAAATTTGGACTGATCTGCCTTGTAGCTAGCTCTAAATATATGGACATGTTGAACACTTCTGCCATGTAGCTATAGTTCTGTATATGAAAAGACTGCACTACTCTGACATGTAGCTAGCTGTCTGTATATGAACATTTTTGACTTGTGTGCCATGTAGCTAGCTCTCTGTACATGGACATAATGGACTGATCTGCCAAGTAGGTAACTCTTTGTATATGAACATACTGTACTCATCTGCCATGTAGTTAGTACCCTGTATATGGCAATGTTGCACTAGTCTGCCATGTAGCTAACTCTCTGTATATAGGAAAATTGGACTCATCTCTATTGTAGCTAGTACCCTGTATAAGGACATGTTGAGACTACTCTGCCATTTACCAAGCTTTCTGTATACGGACATTTTGGACACATCTGCCATGTACCTGGAACCCTGTATATGGAAGTGTTGCATTACGCTGCCATGGATCTTGCTCTCTGTATAGGAACATATTGTACTTGTCTGCCATGTAGCTAGCTCTCAATATATGCACACATTGGACTGATCTGTCATGTAGGTAGCACTCTGTATATGGACATTTTGTACTCGACTGCCATGTAGCTAGCTCTCTGTACATGGATATGTTGGATTGATCTGCCAAGTAGGTAGGTCTCATTTTATGAACATATTGGACTTGTCTGCCATGTAGCTAGCTCTCAGTATATAGACAAGTTGGACTCCTCTGCTTTGTAGCTAGAATTCTGTATATGGAAATGTTGCACTACCCTGCCATGTAGCTAATTCTCTGTATATGGACATGTTGGACTCATCTGCCATGTAGCTGGTACCCTGTATATGGACATGATGCACTACTCTGCCATGAGCTAGCTCTCAATATATGGACACTTTGGACACATCTGCCATGTAGCTAGAACCCTGTATATGGAACTGTTGCACTAACCTGCCATGTAGCTTGCTCTCTGTATACATACATATTGGACTTGTATGCCATGTAGCTAGCTCTCAGTATATGGACATGTTGGACTCATATGCCATGTAGCTCGTACCCTGTATATTGACATGTTACACTACTCTGCCATATAGCTACCTCTCAGTATATGAACACTTTGCTCTCATCTGCCATGAAGATTGAAATCTGTATATGGAAATGATGCATTCTCTGCCATGTAGCTAGCTCTCTGTATATAGCCAAGTTGGACTCATTCCTCTTGTAGTTAGGACCCTGTATATGGACATGTTGGACCACTCTGCCATGTAGCTAGTATCCTATATATAGACATGTTGCACTACCCTGCCATTTAGCTAGCTCTCTGTATATAGACTAGTTGGACGTATCTGCCTTATAGGTAGAACTCTGTATATGGCCATGTTGCACTATCCTGTCATGTACTTAGCTATCTGCATAAAAACAAGTTGGACTTATCTGCCTTGTAGCTACAACTCTTTATACGGAAATGTTGCACTACCTTGCCATGTAGCTAGGTATCTGTACATAGAAAAGTTGGAATCATCTACCTTGTAGCTAGAACTCTATATCGAAATGTTACACTTCCCTGCCATGTAGCAAGCTCTCTGTATATGAACATTTTGGACTCGTCTGCCATGAAGCTAGCTCTCTGTACATGCATATGTTGGACTGATATGCCAAGTTGGTAACTCTCTGTGTATGAAGATATTGGATTTCAATGCCATGGTGCTAGCTCTCAGTGTATGGATATTTTGCCCTAATCTGCCATGTAGCTAGTTACCTGCATATGGACATGTTACACTACTCTGTCATTTAGCTAGCTCTCAGTATATGGACACATTGGGCACATCTGCCATGTAGCTAGAACTCTGTGTATGGTTATGTTGCACTACCGTGCCATGTAACTAGCTCTCTGATATGAACATATTGGATTTGTCTGCCATGTAGGTAGCTCTCAGTATATGGACATTTTGGACTAGTCTGCTATGTAGTTAGCTCTCTGTATATGAACATAATGAACTGATCTGCCAAGTAGGTAGCTCTCCTTTTACAAACATATTGGACTTGTCTTCCTTGTAGCTAGCTCTCAGTATATTGACCAGTTGGTGTCATATGCCTGGTAGCTAGAACTCTGTATATGAAAATGTTGCACTACCCTGCCATGTAGTTAGATGTCTGTATATGGACATTTTGGACTCATCTGCCATGTAGCTAGCTCTCTGTACATGCATATGTTGCCCTACCCTGCCATGTACCTAGCTCTCTATATATGGACATTTTGGAATCCTCTGACATGTAGCTAGCTCTCTATACATGGATATGTTGAACTGATCTGACAAATAGGTAGCTCTCTGTTTATGAACATATTGGACCTGTCTGCCATTTAAGTAGCTCTAAATATATGGACATGTTGGACTCATCTGACAGGTGGATAATACCCTATATATGGGCATGTTGAACTACTCTGCCATACCTTTCAGTGTATGGACATGTTGGACACAACTTCCATGTACCTAGAACTCTGTATATGGAAATGTTTCACTACTCTGCCATGTTGTTGTTGTTGTTAAGTGCCATCGAATCGGTTCCGACCAATAGCGGCCCTGAACAGGGTTTCTGAGCCTCATCTTTCTCCCGCGGAGCAGCTGGTAGTTTCGAACTGCTGACCTTGTGATTTGCAGCCCGATTCATAACCACTACGCTACCAGAGCTCCTTGTAGCTACCTCTCTCTATATAGACAAGTTGGACTCATCTGCCTTGGAGCTAGAACTCTGTATATGGAATTGTTTCCCTACCCTGCCATGTAGTTAGCTCTCTGTATATGGACATTTTGGACTCATCTGCCATGTAGCTAGCTGTCTATACATGGATATGTTACACTGATCTACGAAGTAGGTAGCTCACTGTTTATGAACATATTGGGCTTGTCTGCCATGTAGCTAGTTCTCAGTATATGGACATGTTGGACTATTCTGTCTTGTAGCTAGCTATCAGTATATGGACACGTTGGACACATCTGCCATGTACCTAGAACACTGTATATCATAATGTTGCACTTCTCTGCCATGTAGCTAGCTCTCTGTATATAGACAAGTTAGATTCATCTGCCTGGTAGCTAGAACTCTGTATATGGAAATGTTGCACTACGCTGCCATGTAGTTATCTCTCTGTATATGGACATTTTGGACTCTTTTGCCATGTAGCTATCTTTCTGAACATGGATATGTTGGACAGATCTGCCAAGTAGGTAGCTCTCTATATATGAACATATTGGAATTGTCTGCCATGAACATTGTGTCGTACATTGTGTCTTAAATGTCAAAAGGGGTTTTATTGGGCTCATGATTGTCATTCTTGTCATCATAATGATGGAACTTCAATCCCTCCAACAAGAATTAACCAGGGAAATTGTGTGTGGGGCCAGTTCCTGGCCTCTCAAATAACAGGGACGCCGGTTCACAATCAATTTCTAAACACAAATTTGTCCAAGAACTACAAAAAGCCACTCCCAGGAGCGCAGGATTTGACCTCAGTTCCACCAACAATGCAATAGTAACTCCTGATTCACCGGTTACATGCATACCCACAGGGGTTTTTGGATCTATCCCCTCAGAACATTTTGGATTAATTATAGTACATAGTTCTTCTTCCTTACAGGGAATTCAAGTAATACCAGGAATAGTTGACTCGGATTTTACAGGAGAAATTCAAATTATGATACAACCTCCTTTGAAAACTATTCAAATAAAGCCTGGCCAGTGTATTGCTCAGCTAATAGTTATGCCTTTCCTTTCTATAGGAGGAGAAATATCTCAAAAAACCAGGGGAAATAAAGGTTTTGGGTCAAGTGATATGGCTTTATGGGTTCAGTCAGTGAAAGAGACCCTACCTATGAAAACCTTATTTATTCAAGGAAAGAAAATCAAGGGATTGATTGATACTGGGGCAGATATTTCTTGCATAGCAGGCAAAGCCTGGCCTTCTACTTGGCCAACAAAAACATCACCATCAGTTTTAAAAGGATTGGGACAAGTTTCAGGAGTAGCCACGAGTTCCCAAATACTCACTTGGGAGGATGAAGAAGCTTCCGGCACTTTTTGTCCATTTATAGTGCCCTCCCTTCCTATTACCTTATGGGGGAGATATGTTTTAGAACAGATAGGGTTTTGCTAGTTAGCCCTAATAGTGTGGTTTCTTCCCAAATGTTAAGTATGGTTTTCCATCCAGATAATGGCTTAGGGAAAAGTTGCAAGGTATTACTCAATCTATTTCTGCAGTCACTATAAAAGGAGATCGGCATGGACTAGGATATCAGGATTTTTAGTGAGGACCGCTGGTCAGCTTACAGCTGATCCTATAACATGAACTTCTGACTCCCCAGTCTGGGTTGAGCAGTGGCCCTTAACTAGTGAAAAAATTCAAGCAGAGTTAGTAGAAGAACAATTACAACAAGAGCATATAGAGCCCTCAAATAGCCCTTGGGATACTCCTATTTTTGTTATAAAAAAGAAATCTGGAAATTGGCATCTTTTACAGGATTTGAGAAAAATTAATGCAACTATGGAAGATATGGGAGTGCTCCAACCTGGATTATCCTCACCATCAGTTATTCCTATGAATGATAATATAATTGTTATTGATTTGCAAGATTGCTTCTTTACTATTCCTCTGCATCCTGAGGATTGTAAAAGATTTGCCTTTAGCTTACCTGCTATAAATTTAAAGCAGCCTCATCATAGATTCTGTTGGCGCGTTCTTCCTCAAATAATGAAAAATTTGCCAACCTTGTGTCAAAATTTCATAGATGCTGCCTTACAGCATGTATGTGACGCTTACCCTGATGTGTATTTAATCCATTATATGGATGACATCCTAATTTCTCATAAGAATGGAAGTCATTTGCA
>NW_006408995.1:301245-305266 GCF_000296735.1 Chrysochloris asiatica | reverse complement strand
CTTTCTACATCATTTACCAAGCCATCCTTTGTTACAATTTATAAAACTTCATGAAGTAATTTTTCCAAAGAGATGTCTAACTAATCCTGTTCCTCCTCCAGCTGTCTTAGCTTTTACTGATGGATCTTCTAATGGTATAGCTGCTGCGGCTATTAATGATGAATCGTATGTATTGCAAACCGCTGAAACTTCTGCCCAGAAGGTGGAGCTCGTGGCTATCATTTCTGTGTTTAAGAAACTTTCACAAACTTCTTTACAGACTCATTATATATTGCTAACCTTTTTCCTCATATTGAAACTGCACCCCTTGTTTCAGTAAAATCTACTGTGCAAGAATTGCTGCAAAAACTGCAACTTCTAATAATAAAAAGAACTTTACCTTTGTTTATAGGACATGTAAGAGCTCACTCTAATTTGCCAGGAGACATTCATGAGAGTAATAGGAAATCAGATTATTTAACCAAGAATGTAGTAGCGTCAGTTCAAGAAGCTAAAGCAAGCCATGTGTTGCATCATCAAAACGCTTCAGAGCTTCACTTTCAATTTCAAATTCCTCGCGTGGTGGCTCGTAATATTGTTAAAAGTTGTACAGTTTGTCCAACTACCCACTCCAGTCTTCCTATGGGGATTAATCCTCGAGGTTTGTCACCCAATCATTTGTGGCAAATGGATGTAACTCACATCCCATGTTTTGGAAAGTTAGCATTTGTACATGTGTATGTAGACACTTATTCTCATGCTCTGTGGGCATCTGCTCACGGAGAAGAAATCTATAAAGATGTAGTACAACATTTGTTTCTATGTTTTGCTGTACTAGGCAAACCAACTGCCCTTAAAACGGACAATGCACGTACTTATACCTCTAAATGATTTAAGAGTTTTTGTTAAACATTTTGTTAAACTCTACATGGCAGAGTAGTCCAAAATGTCCATATACGGAGTTCGAGCTACATGTCAGGTGAGTCCAACTTGTCCATATACTGAGAGCTGGCTACAAAGCAGAGAAGTCCAAAATGTCCATATACAATGTTCTAGCTACATGGCCGATGAGTCCAACATGTCCATATATCGAGAGTTAGCTTCATGTCAGATCAGTCCTACATATGTATATTTAGATAGCTAGCTACAAGGCAGATGAGTCCAACATGTCCATACACTTTAAATTATCTACGTGGCAGATGAGTCCAACATATGTATATTTAGAGGATTAGATACATGGCAGACAAGTCCAATATCATCATATACAGAAATGATACCGACATGCCAGATCAGTCTAACATATCCATGCACAGAGAGCTATCTACATGGCTGACGATTCCAAAATGTCCATATGCAGAGAACTAGCTACATGTCAGTACAGTCCAACATTTTCATATACAGAGTTCTAGCTACATGGTAGAGTAGTCCAATATGTTCATAAAGAGGGTACTTTCTACATGGCTGATGAGTCCTACATGTCCATATACTGAGAGTTAGCTACATGGTAGATGAGTCCAACATATGTATATTTAGAGGGCTAGGTCCAACATGTGCATACACTTAGAGTTAGCTATGTGGCAGATGAGTCCATCATATGTATATTAAGAGGGCTAGCTACATGGAAGACAAGTCCAATATCTTCATATACAGAGAGCTACCTACATAGAAGCTCAGTCCAACATGACCATGTGCAGAGTGCAAGATAATTAGCATATGAGTCCAAAATGTCCATATACAGAGAGCTAGCTACATGGCAGAGTAATCCAACATTTCCATATACAGAGTTCTAGCTAAATGGCAGAGTAGTCCAATATGTCCATTTATGAGAGCTAGATACATAGCAGAGTACTCCAACAAGTCCATATGCATAGTACTAGCTACATGGCAGATGACTCCATCAAGTCCATATATTGAAAGCGAGCTACATGGCAGACAAGTCCAATATCTTCATATACAGAGAGGTAACTACATGGCAGAGTAGTCCAACATGTCCATATACGAAGTTCTAGCTACATGGCAGATGAGTCCAACATCTCCGTATACTGAGAGTTAGCTTCATGGGAGATAAGTCCAACATGTATATATTTAGAGGGCTAGCTAAAAGGCATATGAGACCAACTTGTTCATACACAGAGAGATGGCTACATGGCAGATGAGTCCAATATCTTCATATACAGAGAGCCACCTACATGGGAGACAAGTCCAATATGTTCATATACAAAGAGCTACCTACATTGCAGATCAGTCCAACTTATCCATGTACAGAGAGCTAGCTACATGGCTGACGATTCCAAAATGTCTATATACAGAGAGCTAGCAGTGCAACATTTCCATATACATAGTTCTAGCTACATGGCAGAGTAGTCCAACATGTCCATATACAGAGTACTAGCTACATGGCAGTTGAGTCCAACATGTGTATATATAGAGGACGAGCTAAAAGGCAGGTGAGTCTGACATTCTCATACACAGAGATCAGGCTCCATGGCTGATGAGTCCACCATTTCCATATACTGAAAGCTAGTTACATGGCAGAGAAGTCCTATATGTTCATATACATAGAGCTACCTACATGTCAGATCACTCCATCATTTCGATATACAGAGAGCTAGCTACATGGCAGATGAGTCTAAAGTGTCCATAAATAGAGAGCTAACTACGTGGCAGAGTCGTGCAACATTTCCATATACAAAGTTCTAACTACATGGCAGATGAGTCCAACGTGTCCATATATACAGAGTTAGGTTCACGGCAGAGTAGAGCAACATTTCCATATACAGAATTCTAGTTACAAGGTTAATGAGTCCAACTTGTCCATATAATGAGAGCTAGCTACATGGTAGACAAGTCCAATATGTTCATATACAGAGAGCTACCTACATGGCAAATCAGTGCAACATGTCCATGTACAGAGAGCTAGCTACATGGCAGACGACTCCAAAATGTCCATATACAAAGAGCTAGCTACATGGCAGAGTATTGCAACATTTCCATATACTGAGTTCTAGCTACATGGCAGATGAGTCCTACATGTCCATATACTGAGAGCTATCTGCATAGCAGAGTAGTCCAACATGTCAATATAGAGGGCTCTAGCTACATGGTAGATGAGTCCAACATGTTCATACATAGAGTGCTGGCTACATGACAGATGAGTCAAACATGTTCATATACTGTGAGCTTGCTACATGGCAGATCAATCCAACATATTCATGTTGAGAGCTAGCTACATGGCAGACGAGTCCAAAATGTCCATATACAGAGAGATAGCTTCTTGGCAGAGTAGTGCAACATTTCCATAAACAGAGTTCTAGCTACATGGTTACTTGTCTATATACTGAGAGCTAGCAACATGGCAGAGTAGTCCAAAAAGTCCATATACAGAGTACTAGCTACATGGCAGATGAGTCCAACATGTCCATATACTGAGAGTTAGCTACATGCCAGATCAGTACTACATATGTATAATTAGATGGCTAGCTACAAGGCAGATGAGTCCAACATGTTCATACACAAACTGTCCATATATACAGAGTTAGCTTCATGGCAGAGTAGAACAGCATTTCCATATACAGAGTTCTAGTTACATGGCAGATGAATACAACGTGTCCATATACTGAGAGCTAGCTTCATAGCAGAGTAGTCCAACATGTCCATATACAGAGTACTATTTACAAGGCTAATGAGTCCAACTTGTCTAGCTAATGAGAGCTAGCTACATGGCAGACAAGTCCAATATGTTCATATACAGAGAGCTACCTATATGGCAGATCAGTGCAACATGTCCCTGTACAAAGAACTAGCTACATGGCAGACGAGTCCAAAATGTCCATATACAGAGAGATAGCTTCTGGCAGAGTAGTACAACATTTCCATATACAGAGTTCTAGCTACATGGCAGAGTAGTCCAACATGTCTATATACAGAGTTCTAGCTACATGGTTACTTGTCTATATACTGAGAGCTAGCAACATGGCAGAGTATTCCAACATATTCATATACAGAATACTAGCTACATGGCAGATGAATCCAATATGTGTAT
>NW_006408995.1:298465-300030 GCF_000296735.1 Chrysochloris asiatica | reverse complement strand
ATGGCAGATGAGTCCAACATGTACATATACTGAAAGTTAGCTACATGGCAGATGAGTCCAACATGTTTATATATAGAGGACAAGATACAAGACAGATAAATACACCATGTCCATACACAGAGAGCTGGCTACATGACTGATGACTACAACATTTCCATATACATAGAGCTAGCTACATGGCAGAGAAGTCCAATATGTTCATAAACACAGAGCAACCTAGATGGCAGATCAGTATAACATATCCATATACAGAGAGTGAGCTACATGGCAGACTAGTGCCTCATTTCCATATACAGAGTTCTAGCTACATGACAGATGATTCTAACGTGTCCATATACAATGAGTTGTCTACATGGCAGAGTAGTCCAACATGTCCATATAAAGAGTACTAGCTAAATGGCAGATGGGTCCAACATGTCCATATACTGAGAGTTAGCTACATGGCAGATGAGTCCAACATGTGTATATATAGAGGACTAGCTACAAGGTAGATGAAGCAAATATGTCCATATACTGAGAGTTAGCTATATGGCTAATGAGTCCAACATGTCAATATACAGAGAACTAGGTACATGGCAGACAAATCCAATATGTTCATATGGAGAAAGCTACCTATATGTCAGATCAGTCCAACATATTCATGCACACAGAGCTAGTTACATTTCAGCCGAGTCCAAAAAGTCCATATACATAGAACTAGCTACATGGCAGAGTAGTGCAACATTTCCATATACAGAGTTCCAGCTACATGGCAAATGAGTCCGACATGTTGATATACTGAGATCTAGCTACATGGCAGAGTAGTCCTACATGTCCATATACAGGGTACTAGCTACAGGACAGAGTAGTCCAAAATGTCCATATACTGAGAGCTAGCTACATGGAAGATGAGTCCAACATGTGTATATACAGTGGATTAGCTACATGGCAGATGAATCCAACATATGCATATATAGAGGACAAATGAGAAGGCAGATGAGTCCAACATGTTCATACACAGAGAGCTCACTACGTGGCTGATGAGCCCAACATATCCATATACAGCAAGCTAGTTATATGGCACACAAGTCCAATATGTTCATATACAGAGAGCTACCTATATATCAGATCAGTACAACATATCCATGAACAGAGAGCTAGCTACAATGCAGAGGAGTCCAAAATGTTCAAATACAGAGTGCTAGCTACATAGCAGAGTATTGCAACATTTCCTTATACAGAGTTCTAGCTACATGGCAGATGAATCCAACGTGTGCATATACTGAGATCTAGCTAAATGGCAGAGTTGTCCAATATGTCCATATACAGAGTACTAGCTACAAGGCAGATGAATACAACATGTCCATATACTGAGTGTTAGCTACATGGCAGATGAGTCCAACATGTGTATATATAGACATCTCGCTACATGACAGATGAGTCCAACATGTTAATACAGAGAGAGCTGGCTGCACGGCAGACGAGTCCAACATTTCCATTTTCAGGGACCTAGCCACATGGCAGACAAGTCCAATATGTTTATATACAGAAAGCTACCTAAAGGGTAGACCAGTACAACATATCTA
>NW_006408995.1:295855-297705 GCF_000296735.1 Chrysochloris asiatica | reverse complement strand
TTCCAACGTGTCCATATACTGACAGCTAGCTACATGGCAGAGTTGTCCAACATTTCCATATACAGAGTACTAGCTACATGGCAGATGAGTCCAACATGGCCATATACTGAGAGTTAGCTACATGGCAGATGAGTCCAACATGTTTATATATAGTGGACTAGCTACAATGCAGATGAGTCCAAAATGTTCCTACAGAGAGAGCTGGCTATAAGGCTGTTGATTCCAACATGTCCATATACAGAGCTCTAGCTACATTGCAAACAAGTCCGATGTGTTCATATACAGAGAGCTACCTACATGGCAGATCAGTTCAACATATCCATACACAGAAAGTTAGCTACATGGCAGAAAAGGATAAAATGTCCACATACAGAGATCTAGCAACATGGCACAGTACTGTAACATTTCCATATACAGAGTTATGGCTACATGGCAGATGAGTCCAACGTGTCCATATACTGAGAGCAACACCATGGCAGAGTATTGCAACCTGTGTATATATCGTGGACTACCTACAAAGCCGATGAATCCAACATAGTTTTACGCAGAGAGCTGGCTACATGATTCATGGGTCCAACATGTCCATATAGAGAGAGCTACATATATAGGAGATCAGTCCAACATATCCATGCACAGAAAGCTAGTCCAAATTGTCCACATACAGAAAGCTAGCTACATGGCAGAGTAGTGCAACATTTCCATATACGGAGTACTAGGTACATGGCAGATGAGTCCAACGTGTCAATATTCTGAGAGTTATCTACTAGGTAGATGAGTCCAGCATGTCCATATACAGAGAGTTAAATTCATGGCAGATGAGTCCAATATGTGTATATATAGAAGACTAGCTACAAGACAGATGATTCCAACGTGTTCATACAGAGACAGCTGACTACATGGCTAATGAGTCCAACATGTCCATATACAGAGAGCCAGCCACATGGTAGACAAGCCCTCTATGTTCATAAACACAGAGGTACCTACATTGCAGATCAATCCATCATATCCATGCACAGAGAGCTATCTACATGGTAGACAATACAAAATGTCCATGTACTGAGAGCTAGCTACATGGCAGAGTAATGCAACATTTCCATATACAGAGTTCTAGCTACATGGCAGCTGAGTCCTAGTTGTCCATATTATGAGAGCTAGTTACATGGCAGAGTAGAACAACATGTCCTTATACTGAGAGTTAGCTACATGGCAGATGAGTCCAACATGTGAATATTTAGAGGGCTAGCTACCAGGCAAATGAGTCCAGCATGTTCATACACAGAGTACTGGCTATGTGGCTGATGAGATCAACATGTCCATATACAGAGAGCTAGCTACATGACAGAGTAGTGAAACATTTGCATATACAGAGTTCTAGTTATATTGCAGAGGAGTCCAACATGTGCATATACAGAAAGTTAGCTACATGGCAGACAAGACCAATATGTTCAAATGCAGAGAGCTACCTACATGGCAGATCAGTCCAACCTATCCTTGCACAGTGAGCTACCTACATGGCAGACGAGTGCAAAATGTCCATATAGAGAGCTAGCTACATGACAGATTAGTGAAACATTTCCATATACAGAGTTCTAGTTATATGGCAGATGAGTCCAACGTGTCCATATACAGAGAGCTAGCTACATGGCAGATGATTCAAACATGTCCATATACTGACAGATAGCTACATGTCAGAGTCGTCCAACATTTCCCCATACACAGTACTAGCTAAATGGCAGATGAGTCCAACATGTTCATATAATGAGAGTTAGCTACATGTCAAATGAGTCCAACATGTGTATATATAGAAGAATAGCTACAAGGAAGAAGAGTCCGTCATGTTCATACAGAGA
>NW_006408995.1:293556-294070 GCF_000296735.1 Chrysochloris asiatica | reverse complement strand
TTGCAGACAAGTCCAATATATTCATATACAGAGAGATACCTACATGGCAAATCAGTCCAACATATCCATGCACACAGAGCTATCTACATGGCAGATGAGTCCAAAATGTCCATATAGAGAGAGCTAGCCACATGTCAGAGTAGTGCAACATTTCCATATACAGAGTTCTAGCTACATGGAAGATGAGTCCAACGTGTCCATATACTGAGAGCAACACCATGGCAGAGTATTCCAACATGTGTATATATCGAGGACTACCTACAAAGCCGATGAGTCCAACATATTTTTACAGAGAGAGCTGGCTACATGACGGGTAGGACCAACATGTCCATATAGAGAAAGCTACATACATAGAAGATCATTCCAACATATCCATGCACAGTGCGCTACCTACCTGACAGACGAATCCAAAATGTCCATATACAGAGAGCTAGCTACAGGGCAGAGTCGTCCAACATTTCCATATACAGAGTACTAGCTACTTGGCAGATGAGTCCAACATTTCCATATACTG
>NW_006408995.1:292363-293111 GCF_000296735.1 Chrysochloris asiatica | reverse complement strand
GAGTTAGCTACATGGCAGATGAGTCCAACATGTGTATCTATAGAGGACTAGCTACAAGGCAGATGACTCCAACATGTTCATACAGAGAGAACTGTCTACATGGCTTATGAGACCAACATGTCCATATACAGAGAGCTAGCTATATGGCAGACATGTCCAATATGTTCATATACAGAGAGATATCTATATGTCAGATCAGTCCAACTTATCCATGCAAGAATGCTAGCTACATGGAAGACGAGTCCAAAATGTCCATATACAGAGAGCTAGCTACATGACAGAGTAGTGCAAAATTTCAATATACAGAGTTCTAGCTACATATCAGGTGAAGCAAACGTGTCCACATATTGAGATCTAGCCTCATAGCAGAGTAGTCCAACATGTCCTTATACAGAGTACTAGATACATGGCAGAACATTCCAAAATGTCCATATTCTGAGTGTTATATGGAAATGTTGCACTACTCTGCCATGTAGCTAGCTCTCTGTATATGGACATTTTGGACTCACCTGTCAATTATCTAGCACTCTGTACATGGACATGTTGGACTGATCTGCTGTGTAGGCAGCTCTCTGTATATGAAGATATTGGACTTGTCTTCCATGTAGCTAGCCCTCTAAATATACGTATGTTGGACTCATCTGCCACGTAGTTAACTCTAAGTGTATGCACATGTTGGACTTATCTGCCATGTAGCCTGCTCTCTCTGTATGATCATGTTGAACTCATCTGCCTTGTAGCTAGCCCT
>NW_006408995.1:288255-289616 GCF_000296735.1 Chrysochloris asiatica | reverse complement strand
GTAGCTAACTCCCAGTATATGGACATGTTCGACACATCTGCCATGTAGCCAGATCTCTGTGTATGAACAAGTTGGACTCATCTGCCTTGGAGCTAGCCCTCTAAATATACACATGTTGGACTTATCTCCCATAAAGCTAACTCTCAGTATATGGACATGTTGGACTCATCTGCCATGTAGCTAGAACTCTGCATATTGAAATGTTGCACTACTCTGCATTTTAGTTAGCTCTCTGTATATGGACACATTTATCTCATCTGCCATGAAGCTAGAATACTGTATATGGAAATGTTGCACTACTCTGCCATGTAGCTAGCTCTCTATATATGGACATTTTGGACTCATCAGCCATGTAGCCAGCTGTCTGTGTATGAACATGTTGGACTTATTTACCTTGTAGCTAGCCCTCTAAATATACACATGTTGAACTCTTCTGTCATGTATCTAACTCTTAGAATAAGGACATGTTGGACTCATCTGCCATGTAATTAGTACTCTGTATATGGACATGTTGGACTACTCTGCCTTTTAGCTAGCTCTCAGTAGATGGACACGTTGGACCACTCTGCCATATAGCTAGAAATCTGTGTATGGTAATGTGGCCCTACTCTGCCATGTAGCTGGCTCTCTGTATATGGACACGTTGGACTCATCTGTCAAGTAGCTAGAACTTTGTATATGGAAATGTTGCACTGCTCTGCCATGTTGCCAGCTCTCTGTGTATGAACAAGTTGGACTCATCTGCCTTGTGGCTGGCCCTCAAAATGTACACATGTTGGACTCATCTCCCATAAAGCTAACTCTCAGTATTTGGACATGTTGGACTCATCTGCCATGTAGCTAGAACTCCATATATGGACATGTTGGAGTACTCTGCCACGTAGCTAGAACTCAGTATATGCACACGTTGGACTCATCTGTCATGGAGCTGGAACTCTGTATATGAAAATGTTGCACTACTCTGCATTGTAGCTAGCTCTCTGTATATGGACACACTGATCTCATCTGCCATGTATCTAGAACTCTTTATATGGAAATGTTGCACTACTCTGCCATGTAGCTAGCTCTCTTTATATAGACCCGTTCTCATCTGCCATGTAGCTAGAACTCTGTATATGGACATGTTGGACTCATCTGCCATGTAGCTAGTACTCTTTATATGGACATGTTTGACTCATCTGCCATGTAGCTACTTTCTGTATATGGACATGTTGGACTCATCAGTCATGTAGTATGAACATGTTGAACTCATCTGCCTTGTAGCTAGTCTCTGCGTATGAACATGTTGAACTCATCTGCCTTGTAGCTGTCAGGTGCCATCGAGTCGGAACCGACTCATAGCGACCCCATGCACAGCAGAA
>NW_006408995.1:286010-287630 GCF_000296735.1 Chrysochloris asiatica | reverse complement strand
TAGCTCTCTGTGTATGAACATTTTGGACTCATCTGACTTGTAGCTAGCCCTCTATGTATACACATGTTGGATTCATCTACAGTGTAGCTAACTTTCAGTATATGGACATGCTGGAGTCATCTGCCATGCAGCTAGGACTCTTTATATGGACATGTTGGACTACTCTGTCATGTAGCTAGCTCTCAGTATATGGATATGTTGGACTCATCTGTCATGTAGCTAAAACTTTGTATATGGAAATGTTACACTACTCTGCAATGTAGTTAGCTCTCTGTATATGGACACCTTGAACTCATCTGCCATGTAGCTAGAACCCTGTATATGGACATGGTGGACTACTCTGCCATGTAGCTAGCTCTCAGTATATGAACACGTTGGACTTATCTGCCATGTAGCTAGAACCCTGTAAATGGAAATGTTGCACTACTCTGCCATGTAGCAAGCTCTCAGTATATGGACACGTTGGACTCATCTGCCATGTAACTAGAAGTCTATATATGGAAATGTTGCACTACTCTATCATGCAGCTAGCTCTCTGTATAAGAACATTTTAGACTCATCTGCCACGTAGCTAGCTTTCTGTACATGGATATGTGGGTCTGATCTGCCATGTATTTAGCTCTCTCTATATGACCATATTGGACTTGTCTGCCTTGTAGTTAACCGTCTAAATATACACATGATGGACTCCTCTGCCACGTAGCTAACTCTCAGTATATGACGTGTTGTACTCAATTGCCATGTAGCTAGTTCTCTGTGTATGAACATGTTAGACTTATCTGCCTTGTAGCTAGCCCTCTGTGTATGCATATGGTGGACTCATCTTCAATGTAGCTTAAACTCAGTACATGGAAATGTTACACTCCTCTGCCATGAAGCTAGCTCTCAGTATATGGACACGTTGGACTCATCTGCCATGAAACTAGAACTCTATATATGGAAATGTTACACTACTCTACCATGTAGCTAGCTCTCTGTATAAGGACATTTTGGACTCATCTGCCATGTAGCTAGCTTTGTGTACATGGATATGTGGGACTGATCTGCCATGTAGGTAGCTCTCTGTATATGAACATATTGGACTTGTCTACCATATAGCTAGCTCTCTGTATATGGACATGTTGGACTCATTAGGCCTGTAGCCAGTTCTCTGTGTATGAACATTTTGGACTCATCTCCCTTGTATCGAGCCCTCTAAATATACACATGTTGGACCCATCTGTCATTTAGCTAATTCTCAGTACATGGACATGTTGGAATCATCTGCCATGTAGATAGTGCTCTGTATATGGACATGTTGGACTACTCTGCCATGTAGCTATCTCTTAGTATACGGACACGTTGGACTCATCTGCCATGTAGCTAGAACTCTGTATATGGAAATGATGCGCTGCTCTGCCAAGTAGCTAGCTCTCTGTATATGGACGTTTTAGGCTTCTCTGCCATGTAGCTAGCTCTCTGTACATGGATATGTTGGACAGATCTGCCATGTAGGTAGCTTTAATTATATGAACATATTGGACTTGTCTGTCATGTAGCTACCTCTCAGTATATGTACATGTTGGATTCATCAGCCATGTAGTCAGCTCTCTATGTATGAACATGTTGTACTCATCTGCT
>NW_006408995.1:285406-285910 GCF_000296735.1 Chrysochloris asiatica | reverse complement strand
TTAGCTAGCTCTCTGTACATGGATATGTTGGACTGATCTGCTATGTAAGTTGCTCTCTCTATATGAACATATTGGACTTGTCTGCCATGTAGCTAACTCTCAGTATATGGACATGTTGGACTCATCAGCCATGTAGCCAGCTCTCTGTGTATGATCATATTGGACTCATCGGCCATGAAGCTAGTCTATATGCATAGACGTGTTGGAATCCTCTGCCATGTAGCTAGCTCTCAGTATATGGAAAACTTAGGACTCATCTGCCATGTAGCTAGAGTTCTGTATATGGAAATGTTGCACAACTCTGCCATGTAGCTGGCTTTCTGTATATGTATACTTTGGACTCATCAGCTATGTAGCCAGCTCTCTGTGTATGAACATGTTGGTCTAACCTGCCTTGTAGTTAGTCCTCTATATAAACACATGTTGGACTCATATGCCATGTGGTTAGTACTCTGTATATGGACGTGTTGGATTACTCTGCCATGTAGCTAGCTCTCAGTATAT
>NW_006408995.1:279728-280921 GCF_000296735.1 Chrysochloris asiatica | reverse complement strand
TTTTGAACTCGTCTGCCATGTAGCTAGATTTCTTTGCATGGATATGTTGGAAGGACCTGTCATGTAGGTAGCTCTGTGAAGATGAACATACTGGACTTTTCTGCCATGTAGCTAGCTTTCTGTACATGGACATGTTAGACTCATCAGCCATGTAGCCATCTCTCTCTGTATGGACTTATTGAACTCATCTGCCTTGAAGATAGTTCTCTCTATATATACATATTGAACTCATCTGCCATGTAGCTAGTACTCTACATGGACATGTTGGACTACTCTGCCATGTACCTAGCTCTCAGTATATAGACACGTTGAACTCATCTGCCATGTAGCAAAAATCTGTATATGGAAATGTTGCACTACTCTGTCATGCAGCTAGCTCTCTGTATATGGATATTTTGGACTCATCGTCCATGAAGGTAGCATTCTGTGCATGGATGTGTTGGACTGATCTGCCAGGTACGCAGCTCCCTGTAAATGAACATATTGGACTTGTCTGCCATGTAGCTAGTTCTCTGTATATGGACATGTTGGACTAATCAGCCATATAGCCAGCGCTCTCTGTATGAACATGTTGGACTCATCTGCCATGGAGCTAACTCTCAGTACATTGGACATGTTGGACTCATCTGCCATGTAGCTAATATTCTTTATATAGAAATGTTGGACTACTGTGCGATGTACCTAGCTCTAATTATATGGACACGTTGGACTCAGATGTCATGGAGCTTGAACACTGTAAATGGAAATGTTGCAATACTTTGCCCTGTAGATAGCTCACTGTTTATGGACATTTTGCACCTGCCTGCCATGTAGCTAGCTTTCTGTGCATTGATATGTTGCATTAATCTTCCATGCAGGTAGCTCTCTGTTTATGAACATATTGGAATTGTCTGCCATGTAGCTAGCTATCTGTATATGGACATGTTGGACTCATCAGCCATGCAGCCAGCTCTCTCTGTATGAACGCGTTGGAGTCATCTGCTACATAGTTAGTCTTCTATATATAATCATGTTGGACAAATCTGCCATGTAGTTAACTCTCAGTACAAGGACATGATGGACTCATCTCCCATTTAGATAACTCTCAGTATATGGACATGTTGGATTCATCTGCCATGTAGCTAATTCTCATTATATGGACATGTTGAACTCATCTGTAATGTAGCTAGTATTCTCTATATGGAAATGTTGGA
>NW_006408995.1:275020-276663 GCF_000296735.1 Chrysochloris asiatica | reverse complement strand
AAATGTTGCACTACCTTACCATGTAGTTAGCTCTCTGTATATGAACATATTGGACTTGTCTCCCATGTAGCTAGCTCTCAGAATATGGATACGTTGGACATATGTGTGATGCAGCTAGAACTCAGTATATGGAAATGTTGCACTACCCTGACATGTAGGTAGCTCTCTGTATATGAACATTTTGGAATCGACTGTCATGTATCTAGCTCTCTGTACATGGATATGTTGGACTGATCTGCCCAGTAGGTAGCTCTCTGTATATGAACATATTAAACTTATCTGCCATGTAGGTAGCTCTCAGTATATAGACAAGTTGGACTCATCTGCCTCGTAGCTAGAAGTCTGTATATGAAAATGTTGCACTACCCTGCAATGTAACTAGCTCTCTTTATATGGACATTTTGGACTTGTCTTCCATGTACCTATCTCTCTGTACATGGATATGCTTCACTGATCTGCCAAGTAGGTAACTCTCTGTATATGAACATATTGGACTTGTCTGCCATGTAGCTAGCTCTCAGAATATAGACAAGTTGAACTCATCTGCCTTGTACCTAGAATTCTTTATATGGAAATGTTGCAATACTCTGCCATGTAGCTAGCTCTCTGTATATGGACATTTTGGACTCGTCTGCCATGTAGCTAGATCCCTGTACATGGATATTTTGGACTGATCTGCCAAGTAGTTAGCCCTCTGTATATGAACATATTGTACTGTCTATCATGTAGATAGCTCTCTGCATATGGACACGTTGGACACATCTGCCATGTAGCTAGAACTCTGTATATGGAAATGTTGCACTACACTGCCATGTAGATAGTTCTCTGTATATAGACAAGTTGAACTCATCTGCCTTTTATTTAGAACTCTGTATATGGAAATGTTGCACTACCCTGCCATGTTGATAGCTCTCTGTATATGTACATTTTGGACTTGTCTGCCATGTAAGTGACTCTTAATATATGTACACGTTGGACACATATGCCATGTAGCTAGTACCCAGAATATCGACATGTTGGACTGCTCTGCCATGTAGCTAGAACTCTGTGTATCGAAATGTTGCACTACTCTGTCATGTAGCTATCTCTCTCTCTCTATAGACAAGTTGGACTCATCTGCCCTGTAGGTAGAACTCTGTATATGGAAATGTTGCACTGCCATGCCATGTAGCTAGCTCTCTGTATATGGACATTTTGGACTCGTCTGCCACTTAGCTATCTCTCTGTACATGGATATGTTGGACAGATATGCCAAGTAGTTAGCTCTCTGTATATGAACATACTGAACTTGTCTACCATATAGCTAACTCTCAGTATATGAACACATTGTAGACATCTGCCTTGTAGCTAGTATTCTGAATATGGACATGTTGGACTGCTTTGCCATGCAGCTAGCTCAGTGTATGGACACGTTGGACGCATCTGCCAGGTAGCTAGAACTCTGTTTATGGAAATGTTGCACTACTCTGTCATGTAGCTATCTCTCTATATATAGACAATTTGGACTCATCTGCCCTGTAGGTAGAACTCTGTATATGGAAATGTTGCACTACCCTACCAGCAAGTTAGATCTCTATATGTTTCAGACCGTGTAGGCCTGGTCAGAGGTTTGAGGCCCTATAGGCCCGAGTGTAACAGATCTA
>NW_006408995.1:274165-274775 GCF_000296735.1 Chrysochloris asiatica | reverse complement strand
TTGCCTAAATGTCTGGAAAAATAAGATTGACAGCTGTACCTTGTCTTGGTCCCTCCTAGCTTTGTGTAAAGTACCTCCCCTAAATAAAAGGAAGGAGCAGAACGAATCCAGGTGCATTACGACTGGCAAGGTGTGCGTTACAGCATGCAGGGGTCACAGTCCAGCATTGCAACCATACTGCCTGTTTAGCCAAGATGTTTACTATGCAGGATATTAAGGCCTTCGTGGCTGAGATGTTTGCAATGCAGGATCTGCCTGATGCCACTCCAACATTCACTCTGGTTTCGGAGTGTCTCTTTGTCTCTCTCTTTGCATCTCTGTAACTAATTTGTTATCTCTATCGTTTCTGGATCTCCCCTCCTTGTGAACCAAACACTCGTGAACAACACAACTATGTCAAGGTCAGACTCCGGTGTAAATGGCACCGCAAATTGTGGGGCACGGAGGATGGGGTAAGTGATGAGCCTCAATCCATGCCGGACATTGCTCGTGGGAGCCATGGTCCCTCTGGTCAAAGAGTAAGGCTGGAAAGGAGCACTAAGGAAGTGAAGGGGATGGGGGGCCAGAGAGAGCCAAGTCCCCATTCTGTATATCCTAAAATTCTTAGTCT
>NW_006408995.1:272369-273773 GCF_000296735.1 Chrysochloris asiatica | reverse complement strand
CAATGTAATGATTTAAATGGATCTTTTGCTTATTGGTATATTGTAAAACAAGCTTGCTCTCATGCTGAAATTACTGAGTTACCTGGCCTTGCTAGCACAGCCAGTTCTGAGAGTGAATTTCAGGCCTGTGATGAGTCTTTGCTAAATTCAGCTGAGGTACAAAAAGAGTCAAATTTTTCTGGTTTAGGCTTTGCTAAAATACATTCTGCGGACGAATTCACTCTAGAAGGAGAGGCTGCCCTATATAAGGGCCCAGATTGGTCCTATAACCACCACCTCCCAAGACTTAAAGTGACCACAAAAAATTCCAAGCCACCGTGTTTTTACTTCCAAGTGGCTTTGAAAAGGAGCGGAGCTTTGCCTCCGGGAAAAGCGGAGGCGGCCAAGTCAGGCGTGGCAGGCAGCGGCTCCGCGGCAGACAAGGCTGGGCCCTGCTCAGAGCGCAAACACCTTTCCTCTGGGAAGGCGGCGGGGCCGGCGACCCTGTCTGGGGCGTGCTAGTGTTTCCTGGGGAGCAGAGAGAGTGAAGCTGTCGCGAGTGAAGTTACGCCGAGGTCAGATGGACTTTGTGGGGAGTGTGGCTAAACAATCGGTTTTTAAGATAGGTGAAAGGCCTGTGAATTCAGATACCTGTGAAAAGACGGGAAACTGTGCTGCGCTAAATAGGCAGTTGCAAATTCCTCAAGATATTTTGGGAGAAATCTCCATTTGCACTTTAAAAGCTTGGCGCACTCTCCCCTCCTCTGAAAGCCGATTGACTCCTTGGTCTGAGGTCAAACAGGGACCCAGTGAGCCCTATGCAAACTTCCTAGCTCGCTTATCGGACGTAGTTTCTAAAACTGTCACTAATTTTACCGCTGCAGATTTAGTGATAAAACAACTGGCTTATGAGAATGCTAATAACATTTGTCTAACCTTTCTTAAACCTCGCAAAAGAGATACTCCCATAAGCGACTATGTCCATTTGTGCGCCGATTTTTCCCCAGCTATGGCTCAAGGTCTGGCATTGGCAACCACGTTGCAAGGAAGTTTTCCGGTGAGAGTCTCCCCTCAGATAAAACAAAGAGGGGGAGGTGCAAGCACCAGCAGTAAGTTCTCAGCCATACTGACTCCAGACTCACCACTTACAAAAATACCCACTAGTGTTTTTGGCCCTCTCCCACCTGAAACTGTAGTTTTAATCATTGGAAGAAGCTCTAACCCTTTGAAAGAATCCTTGTCATCCCAGGAGTCATAGATGCAGATTATACTGGAGAGTTAAACATCTTAATTAAGCCTCCTACAAAAACTCAACAGATACACGCTGTGCAACGCATTGCTCAATTACTTTTGTTACCTCTAGTTAAACGAGGCCTGTCCCTCACCAACACTCCTCGAAATAATGCTGCCTTTGGCTCTAGTGAT
>NW_006408995.1:270770-272269 GCF_000296735.1 Chrysochloris asiatica | reverse complement strand
CAGGAGTCATAGATGCAGATTATACTGGAGAGTTAAACATCTTAATTAAGCCTCCTACAAAAACTCAACAGATACACGCTGTGCAACGCATTGCTCAATTACTTTTGTTACCTCTAGTTAAACGAGGCCTGTCCCTCACCAACACTCCTCGAAATAATGCTGCCTTTGGCTCTAGTGATTTGTTTTTTTGGGTAGAAAGAATAAAAAGAGGTCATCTCCTTAAGATTCTAATGATCGAAGGCAAACGCATAGAGGGGATTTTAGACACTGGAGCAGATGTCTCGTGTATTGCTGGAAGGGACTGTCCTTCCTTCTGGCCTACTAATCCTACTTCTTTTTTCCCTAGTGGGCATAGGCAAAAGCTTCAAAATGCTGACTAAAAGTATATTTCACCTCATCATTTATTATCTCACTCTCTTTTTGTGCTTAATTATCTGAATAAGGATTCTGAAGGTTTTTCTGCAGCTCAAAGGCACTGGAGTGATGTATCATCCTCCTATACCTTAGTCAGGTGGAAAGATGTTTTAACATCACAGTGGAGAGGTCCAGACATGTTGTTATCCTCTGGGCGTGGCTACGCGTGTATCTTTCCTCAGAATGCCGAATCCCCCATCTGGATCCCTGACTGCTTCATCCGTCCCTTTAATTCCAATGCTGACCACAAGGAAATGTGCTGGTTCGAGTCTCCCCCGACGACGTCATGAGCTCTCATCGCCTCTGCATCCTCACAGCCCTTTCTAGACTTAATCTCCTGTCATCTGTTCTCTGATTCTAATCATGCAAATGTGATATTAACCGAGGAGCAAAAGTTTTAGTCTCTTTTTCAGAACAAAGACGCTTCTACATGGATTCCAGCCTGACTGAATTGACCCTGCCTTGGGAGAGCCAGCATTCACTGAGGACCCATCTGAAGAAGCGACCGCATTTGCATTCTCACTGACACCTCTTGGGCCAGACCAGCAGGATCCAGCAAGCCACTTCCAGAGCAGAAAAACATTTTAAGGACTGTTTAACCTTAGTGGACTGAGACAACTACAGAGACTATTGTTGCCTTGCATGTTGGGTATTGGGAACGGGTTTCATCAGGTGTTCCTATTTTTGTAACTAATTTTCAATTGCTGAGAAGTCAATCAGAAGTCTTTATACAAGATTCCCTAAATAATTTTCTTGTAACGATTGTTTATAAGGTGTTATCTGCTCCCTACTTCCTTATGGCAATTTTCATTTTTCTTGCCCTAATTGTATTTTGTCCAGGTGTATTACCTAGCTGCAAATTGTATTATTGTATTTGTGCTTTTTGTCATGTTAGGTTATTAACTGTATAAGTAGATTTGTGTTATTTTATAGTAACCCAGAACTTGATTGGACCTTAGTTCAATAGCATTTTAGGAGGTTGTAGAATAGTGTTCATTTGTCTGTGGATATTCAACAGCTACATGTTCAAATTTCTGATAAGTAATGCTCAAGTTGAGTACTGATTGGCTACTAATTTGCTGCCC
>NW_006408995.1:261918-262656 GCF_000296735.1 Chrysochloris asiatica | reverse complement strand
CTCTGTATATGAACATATTGTACTGTCTGTCATGTAGCTAGCTGTCAACATATGGTCACGTTGGAATCATCTGCCATGTGGCTTGAACACTATATATGGAAATGTTGCACTACACTGCCATGTAGATAGCTCTCTGTATATAGACAAATTGGATTCATCTGCCTTTTATTTAGTACTCTGTATATGGAAATGTTGCACTATCCTGCCATGTATGAAGCTCTCAGTATGTGGACATTTTGGACTCGTCTGCCATGTCCTAGCTCTCTGTACATGGATATGTTAGACTGATCTGCCATGTAGGTTGTTCTCTTTATGTGAACATATTGGACTTGCCTGCCATGTAGGTGACTCTAAATATATGGACAACTGGGACACTTCTGCCACATAGCTAGAACTCTTTTTATGGAAGTGTTGAGCTACCTGCCATGTAGCTAGCTCTCTGTATATTGATATTTTTGACTCGTCAGCCATGTAGCTAACTCTCTGTAAATGCATATGTTACACTGATCTGCGAAGTAGGTAGTTCTCTATATATGAACATATTGGAATTGTCTTCCATGTAGCTACTCTCCGTATATGGACATTTTGAACTCTTCTGCCATGTAGCTAGCTCTCTGTATGTGGATATGTTGGACTGATCTGCCAAGCAAGTAGCCCTCTGTATATGAACTTATTGGACTTGTCTGCCATTTAGCTGGCTCTCTGTATATGGACACGTTGGACACATCTGCCATGTAG
>NW_006408995.1:254816-261418 GCF_000296735.1 Chrysochloris asiatica | reverse complement strand
CTCTGTACATGCATATGTTACACTGATCTGCAAAGTAGGTAGATTTCTGTATATGAACATATTGGACTTGTCTGCCAGGTAGCTAACTCTCAAGATATGGACATGTTGGACTCATATGACATGTAGCTAGTTCCCTTTATATGGCATTTTGGACTGCACTGCCATGTAGCTAGCTCTCAGTTTATGAACATGTTGCCATGTACCTAGAACTCTGTATATTGGAATGTTGCATTACCATGCCAAATAGCTATTTTTGACTCATCTACAATGTATTTAGCTCTCTGTACATGGATATGTTGAACTGATCTATCAAGTAGGTAACTCTCTGTATATAAAAATATTGAACTTGTCTGCCATGTAGGTACTTCTCAGTATATGGACACGTTGGACACATCTAACATGTAGCTAGAATTCTGTATATGGAAATGTTGCACTCCCATGCCAAGTAGCTATGTTGGCCTCGTCTTCCATGTAGTTAGCTCTCTGTACATGGATATGTTGAACTGATCTACCAAGTAGGTAGCTCTTTTTATATGAACATATTGAACTTGTCTGCCATGTAGCTAGCTCTCAGTATATGAACATGTTGGACTCATCTGCAATGTAGCTTGTACTCTGTATATGGAAATGATGCACTACTCTGCAATGGAGCTTTCTCTCAGTGTATGGACACCTTGGACATATTGGCCATGTAGCTAGTATTCTCTATTTGGAAATGTTGGACTACCGTGCCATGTAGCTAGCTCTCTGTATATGGACATTTTGTACTCATCTGACATGTAGCTAGCTCTCTGTACATGGATATGTTGAACTGATATGCCAAGTAGTTAACTCTCAGTATATGAACGTATTGGACTTGTCTGCCATGTATCTAGCTCTCAGTATATGGACACGTTGGACTCATCTGTCATGTACCTAGAAGTCTGTATATGGGAATGTTGCACTACTCTATCATGTAGCTAGCTATCTGTATATAGACAAGTAGGACTCATCTGCCTTGTAGCTAGAACACTTTATATGGACATGTTGCAGTACCCTGCCATGTAGCTATCTCTCTATATGGACATTTTGGACTCTTCTGTCATGTAGCTAGCTCTCTGTACATGGATATGTTGAACTGATCTGCCAAGTAGGTAGATCTCTGTATATGAACATATTGCACTTGTTTGCTGTGTATGTAGCTCTCAATATATGGACACATCTGCCATGTAGCTAGAACTCTTTACATGTAAATGTTACACTACCCTACAATGTAGCCAACTCTCTGTATATGGCCTTTTTGGTCTCATCTACCATGTAGCTAGCTCTCTGTACATTGATATGTTACCCTGATCTGTGAAGTAGGTAGCTCTCTGTAGAGGAACATATTGGACTTGACTGCCATGTAGCTAGTTCTCAGTATATGGACATGTTGGACTCATATGCCATGTACCTAGTACCATTTATATGTTTATGTTGGACTACTCTGTCATGCAGCTAGCTATCAATGTATGAACATGTTGGACATATCTGTCATGTACCTAGAACTCTGTATATGTAAATGTTGCACTACTGTGCCATATAGCTACCTCTCTATGGACTCATCTGCCTTGTACCTAGAACTCTGTATATGGAATGTTTTACTACCCTGCCATGTTGCCAGCTCTCAGTATATGGACATTTTGGACTCATAAGCCATATAGCTAGCTCTCTGTACTTGGATATGTTGGACTGATCTGCCAAGTAGTTAGCTCTCTGTATATGAACATATTGGACATGTCTGACATGTAGCTAGCTCTCAGTATATGGCACGTTGGACCCAACTGCCAAGTTGGTAGCTCTCTGTATATTGAAATGTTGTACTACCATGCCACAATATTAGATCTCTATATATAGAAAAGTTGGACTCATCTGCCATGTAGGGAGAAATCTGTATATGGAAATGTTACACTACCCCTCCATGTAGCTAGCTCTCTGTATATGAACATTTTGAACTCGTCTGACATGTAGCTAGCTCTCTGTATTTGGATATATTGGACTGATCTGCTAAGTAGGTATCTCTCTGTATATGAACACATAGGACTTGTCTACCCTGTAGGTTGCTCTCAGTATATGGACATGTTGAACATATCTGCCATGTAGCTATTACAATGAATATGGACATGTTGGACTACTCTGCTCTATAGCTAGATCTCAGTATATGGACACATTGGACACATCTGCTATGTAGCTAGAACGCTGCATATGGAAATGTTGCACTACACTGCCATTAAGCTAGCTTTCTGAACATAGACAAGTTGGACTCATGTGCCTTGTAGCTAGAACTCTGTATATGGAAATGTTACACTACACTGAAATGTGGCTAGCTCTCTTTATATGGATACTTTGGACTCGTCTGCCATGTAGTTAGCTCTCTGTACATCGATAAGTTGGACTGATCTGCCAAGTAGGTAGCTCTCTGTATATGAACATATTGGACTTGTCTGCCATTTAGCTAGCTGTCAGTATATGGACACGTTGGACACATCTGCCATCTAGCTCTAACTCTGTATATGGGAATGTTGCACTACTCTGCCATGTCGTTAGCTCTCTGTATATAGACAAGTTGGACTCATCTGCCTTGTTGCTAGAACTCTGTATATGGAAATGATGAACTACCCTGCCATGTAGCTAGCTCTCTGTATATGGACATTTTGGACTCATCTTCCAAGTAGCTGGCTCTCTGTACACGAATATGTTGGATTGCTCTGCCAAGTAGTTGTTGTTGTTGTTGTCATGTGCCATGATGTCTGTTCCAACTCATAGCAACCCTGTACAGGGTTTCCAAGGCTGTAAATCTTTACGGGAGAAGAAAGCCTCATCTTTCTCCCGTGGAGCATCTGGTAGTTTCAAACTGCTACCTTGCGATTCGCAGGCCGATTCATAACCACTACGCTAGTTAGCTCCCTGTATATAAACATATTGTACTTGTCTGCTATGTAGTTAGCTCTCAATATATGGACACCTTGGACACATCTGCCATGTAGCAAGAACTCTGTATATGGAAATGTTGCATTACCCTGCCATGTAGCTAACACTATGTATATGGACATCGTGGACTCGTCTGTCATGTAGCTAGCTCTCAGTATATGTACATGTTGGAGTCATCTGCCTTGTAGCTAGTACCCTGTATATGGACATGTTGGACGGCTCACGTTGACCATATCTGCCATGTAACTAGAATTCTGTATAGGGAAATGTTGCACTACTCTGTCATGTAGCTAGGTTTCTGTATATAGACAAGAAGGACTCATCTGCTTTGTACGTAGAACTCTGTATATTGAAATGTTTCACTACCCTGCCATGTACCTACCTCTCTGTATATGGACATTTTAGACTCATCTGCCTTGTAGCTAGCTTTCTGTACAAGGATATGTTGAACTGATCTGCCAAGTAGGTACATCTCTGTATATGAACATATTGGACTTGTCTGCCAAGTAGTTAGCTCTCAATATATGGACACCTTGGACACATCTGCCATGTTTCTAGAACTCTTTACATGTAAATGTTACACTACCATAAAATGTAGCTAACTCTCTGTATATGGACATTTTGTTTTCATCTGCCATGGAGCTAGCTCTCTGTACATGGATATGTTACCCTGATCTGCGAAGTAGGTAGCTCTCTGTATATGAACATATTGTACTTGGCTGCCATGGAGCTAGCTTTCAATATATGGACATGTTGGACATATCTGCCATGTACCTAGTACCCTGTATATGGTTATGATGGACTACCCTGTCATGTAGCTAGCTTCAGTGTATGGACATTTTGGACACATCTACCATGTACCTAGAAATCTGTATATTGAAATGTTGCACTACTATGACATGTAGCTAGCTCTCTGTACATACACAATTTGGACTCATCTGCTTTGTACCTAGAATTCTGTATATGGAAATCTTTCATTACTCTGCCTTGTAGCTAGCTCTCTGTATATGGACGTTTTGGACTCGTCTGCCATGTAGCTAGCTCTCTGTACATGGATATGTTACAATGATCTGCGAAGTAGTTAGCTCTCTGTATATGAACATGCTGAACTTGTCTACCATGTAGCTAACTCTCTGTATAATGACACATTGGAAATATCTGCCATATAAATAGAACTCAGAATATGGACATGTTGGAGTACTCTGCCATGTAGCTAACTCTCTGAAAATAGCCAATTTGTACTCATCTGCCTTGTAGCTAGAACACTGTATACGGAAATGTTGCACTATACTGCCATGTAGCAAACTCTCTGTATATGGACATTTTGGACTCATCTGCCATGTTGCTAGCTCCCTTTAAATGGATATGTTGGACTGATCTGCCAAGTAGGTAGCTCTCTGTATATGACCATATAGGCCTTGTCTGCCCTATAGGTGGCTCTCAGTATATGGACACGTGGAACACATCTGCCCTGTAGCTACTACTCTGAACATGGACATGTTGGACTACTCTGCCAAGTAGCTAGCTCTCAGTATATGGGAACATTGGACACATCTGCCTTGTACCTAGAATTCTATATATGGAAATGTTCCACTACTCTGACATATAGCTAGCTCTCTGTATACAGACAAGTTGTATTCATCTGCCTGGTAGCCTGATCTCTGTATATAGAAATGTTGCAGCACCATGCCATGTAGCTAGCTTTCTGTATATGGACATTTTGGACTTGTCTGTCATGTAGCTAGCTCTCTGTTCATAGATATATTGGACTGATCTGCCAAGTAGATAGATATCTTTATATGAACATATTGGACTTGTCTGCCATGTAGGTGGCTTCCAGTATATGAAAACCTTTGACACATCTGCCATGTAGCTAGAACTCAGTATGTGCAAATGTTGCACTATCTTGCCATGTAGCTAGCTCTCTGTATATGAACATTTCGGACTCATCTGCCAATTAGCTAGCTATCTGTACATGGACACGTTGGACACATTTGCCATGTAGATAGAACTCTGTATATGGAGGGGTTGCACTACTCTGCCATATAGCTAGCTCTCTGTATATAGACAATTTGGACTCTTCTGACTTGTTTCTAGAATTCTGTATATGGAAATTCTGCACTGCCCTGTAATGTAGGTAGCTCTCTGGATATGGACATTTTCGACTTGTCTCCCATATAGCTAGCTCTCTGTATATATACAAATTGGACTCATCAGCATTGTAACTAGAACTCTGTATACAGAAATGATGCACTAACCTGCCATGTAGCTAGCTCTCTTTATAAGGAGAATTTGGACTTGTCTGACATGTAGCTAGCTCTCTGTACATGGATATCTTGGACTGATCTGCCAAGTAGGTAGCTATGTGTTTATGGACATAATGGACTTTTCTGCCTTGTAGCTAGCTCTCTGTATATAGATATGTTGGACTGATCTGCCATGTAGCTATTTCCATGTATAGGGACACGTTGGACTACTCTGCCATGTAGTTATTTCTCAGCATATCGACACGTTGGACACATCTGCCATGTACCTAGAACTCTGTCTATCTAAAGTTGCACTACTCTGGCATGTGGCTAGCTCTTTATATATAGACAAGTTGGAATCATCTGCCTTGTAGCTAGAACACTAATTATGGAAATGTTGCACTACCCTTCCATGTAGCTATCTCTCTGTATAGGAACATTTTGGAATCGTCTGCCATGTAGCTAGATCTCTGTACATGGATATGTTTGACTGATCTACCTAGTAGGTAACCCTCTGTATATGAAAATATTGGACTTGTATGCCATGTAGCTAGCTCTCAGTATATGGAAACGTTGGGCACATCTGTCATGTAGATAGAACTCTGTATAAGGAAGTGTTGCACTACTCTGTCATGTAGCTAGCTCTCAGTATATGGACATGTTGGACTAATCAGCCATATAGCTAGTACCATGTATATGGACATGTCGGACTGCTCTGCCATGTAGCGAGCTCTCTGTGTATGGACATGTTGGATACATCTGCCTTGTACCTAGAACTCTGTATATAGAAATGAGAGACTTCACTGTCATGTATCTAGGTCTTTGTATATAGAAATTTGGACTAATCTGCCTTGTAGCTAGAACTCTGTATATGGAAATGTTGCACAACTCTGCCATATATGGACATTTTGGACTCATCCGCCATGTAGCTAGCTCTCTGTTCATGGATATGTTGGACTGAACTGCCAAGAAGGTATCTCTCTGTATATGAACATATTGGAATTGTCTACCATGTTGGTAACTCTCAATATATGGACACCTTGGACACATCTGCCAAGTAGCTAGACCTCTGTATATGGAAATGTTGCACTACCCTGCTATGTAGCTTGCTCTCTGTATATGGACATTTTGGACTCGTCTGCTTTTTAGCTAACACTCTGTACATGGAAATGTTACACTGATATGCAAAGTAGGTAGATCTATGTACATGAACATATTGGACTTGTCTGCCAGGTAGCTAACTCTCAATATATGGGCATGTGGGACTCATCTCCCATGTAGCTAATACCCTGTATATGGACTTGTTGGACTGCTCTGCCATGTAGCTAGCTCTCAGTGTATGGAAACGTTGGACACATCTGCCATGTACCTAGACCACTGTATTTGGAAAGGTTGCACTACTCTGCC
>NW_006408995.1:251332-254676 GCF_000296735.1 Chrysochloris asiatica | reverse complement strand
GTTGCACTATGCTGCCATGTAGCTAGCACTCTGGACAGGGACATATTACTCTCGTATGCCTTGTAGCCAGCTCTCTGTACATGGATATGTTGGACTAGTCTGCCAAGTAGATAGCTCTCTGTATACGAACATTTTGGACTTTTATGCCCTGTAGGTAGCTCTCAGTATATGGACACGTTGTATACCTCTGCCATGTAGCTACTACCCTGAATATGGACATGTTGTTCTACTCTGCCATGTAGCTAGCTCTCCATATATGGACATGTTGGACACATCTGACATGTGCCTAGAACTCTGTATATGCAAATGTTGCACTACCCTGCCATGTCTCTAGCTCTCTGTATATGGATATTTTGCACTCGTCTGCCATGTAGCTAGCTCTCTGTACATGGATATTTTGCACTGATCTGACAAGTAGGTAGCTCTCTGTATAGGATCATATTGGACTTGTCTGCCCTGTAGGTAGCTCTCAGTATATGGACACGTTGGACACATATACCATGTAGCTACTACCATGAATATGGACACATTGGACTACTATGGCATGTAGCTAGCTCTCAGTATATGGACATGTTCAACACATCTGCCATGTACCTCGAACTCTGTATATGGAAATGTTGCACTACTCTGCCATGTAGCTAACTCTCTGTATATAGATAAGTTGTACTCATCTCCCTTGTAGCTAGACCTCTGTATATGTAAATGGTGCACTACCCTGCCACGTAGCTAGCTCTATTTATATGGACACTTTGGACTCGACTGCCATGCAGTTAGCTCTTGGTACATGGATATGTTGAACTGATCTGCCAAATAGGTAGATGACTGTATATAAACACATTGGAGTTGTCTGCCATGTAGGTTGTTTTCAGTATATGAACACCTTTGACACATCTGACATATAGCTAGAACTCAGTAAATGGAAATGTTGCACTACCCTGCTATTTGGCTACCTCTCTGTATATGGACATTTTGGACTCATCTGTCACGTAGCAAGCTTTCTGTACATGGACATGTTGGACACATCTGACATGTAGATAGAACTCTGTATATGGAAGTGTTGCACTACTCTACCATGTAGCTGTTGTTGTTGTTAAGTGTCGTTGAGTCGGTTTCGACCCATAGCAACCCTGTACAGAGTTTCCAAGGGTGTAATTATTTAAGGGAGTAGAAAGCCTGATCTTTCTCCCACGGAGCAGCTGGTAGTTTCGAACCGCTGACCTTAAGGTTCACAGCCCGATTCGTAACCACTACGCTACCATGTAGCTAGCTCTCTGTATATAGACAATTTGGACTCTTCTGCCTTATAGCTAGAACTCTGTATACGGAAATGTTGCACTACCCTGCCATGTAGTTAGCTCTCTTTATATGGAGATTTTGCACTCGTCTGACATTTAGCTAGCACTCTGAACATGGGTATATTGGACTTATCTGCCAAGTTTGTAGCTATCTATTTATGAACACACTGGACTTTTCTGTCTTGTAGCTACCTTTCTGTATAGGGATATGTTGGACTCATCTTCTATGTAGCTATTTCCATGTATATGGACATGTTGGACTACTCTGCCATGTAGTTAGCTCTCAGTATATGGACACGTTGGACACATCTGCCATGTACCTAGAATTCTGTCTATCAAATGTTGCTCTACTCTGCCATGTAGCTAGCACTCTGTATATAGACAAGTTGGAATCATCTGCCTTGTAGCTAGAATTCTGTGTATGGAAATGTTGCACTACTCTGCAATCTACCGAGCTCTCTGTATAGGGACATTTTGGACTCGTCTGCCATGTCCTAGCTCTCTGTACATGGATATGTTGATCTGCCAAGTAGGTAGCTCTCTGTATAGGAACATATTGAACTTGTCCGCCATTTGGGTGGCTCTCATTATATGGACAAGTTGGACATATCTGCCATATAGCTAGTACCCTGAATATGGATATGTTGGACTACTCTGCCATGTAGCTAGAACTCTATATATGAATATGTTGCACTACCCTGACATGAATTTAGAGCTCTATGGGTCGGACCCGACTCAATGGCACTTAACAACAACAACAACAACATATATAGACAAGTTGGACTGATCTGCCTTGCAGATAGAAATCTGTATATGGAAATGTTACACTACACTGCCATGTTGCTAGCTCTCTGTATATGAACGTTTTGGACTCGTCTGCCATGTAGCTAGCTCTCTGTACATAGATATGTTGAACTGATCTGCCAAGTAGGTAGCTCTCTGTATATGAACATATATGACTTGTCTGCCATGTAGCTAGCTCTCAATATATTGACATGTTGGAATCATTTGATATGAAGCTAGAACACTCTATATGGACATGTTGGATTGCTCTGCCATGTAGCTAACTCTCAGTGTATGGACACATTGGACACATCTGACATGTTCCTAGAACTTTGTATATGGAAATATTGCACTACTCTGCCATGTAGCTAGCTCTCTATATATAGACCAGTTGGACTCAACTGCCTTGTACCTAGAACTCTATATATGGAAATGTAGCACTACACGTCCATGTAGCTAGCGCTCTGTATATGGACATTTTGGACTCGTCTGCCATGTAGCTAGCTCGGTGTACATGTATATGTTGGACTTATCAGCCAAGTAGTTAGCTCTCTGTATATGAACATTTGATTTGTCTGCCATGTAGGTGGCTCTTAGTATATGAACATGTTGGACACATCTGCCATGTAGCTAGTACCCTGAATAAGGACATGTTGGAATACTCTGCCAAGTAGCTAGCCCTCAGTATATTGGCAAGTTGGACACATCTGCCAAGTTGCTAGAACTCTGTATATGGAAATGTTGCACTACCCTGTCATGTAGCTAGCTCTCTGTATATAGACTAGTTAGACTCTTTTACCTTGTAGCTAGAACTCTGTATATGGAAACATTGCACTACCATGCCATGTAGCTATCTATCTGTTTATGGATATTTTGGACTCGTCTTCCATGTAGTTAGCTCTCTGTACATGGATAAGTTGGACTGATCTTCCAAGTAGGTAGCCCTCTGTATATGAACAAATTTTATTTGTCTGCCATGTAGGTAGCTCTCAGGATATAGACACGATGGACACATCTGCCATGTAGTTAGAACACTATAGATGGAAATGTTGCACTACCCTGACATGTAGCTAGCTCTCTGTATATGGACATTTTGGACTTGTCTGCCATATAGCTAGCTGTCTGTACATGGATATATTGGACTGGTTTGCCAAGTTGTTAGCTCGCTGTATATGAACATATTGGACTTGTCTGCCATGTAGCTAGCTCTCAGTATATGGACATGTTGGACTACTCTGCCTTGTAGCTAGTTCTCAGTTTATGGAC
>NW_006408995.1:247603-250607 GCF_000296735.1 Chrysochloris asiatica | reverse complement strand
CCATGTAGCTAGAACACTATATATGGACATGTTACTACTCTTCCATGTAGCTAGCTCTCTGTGTATAGATAGGTTGGAATCATCTGCCTTTTATTTAGAACTCTGTACATGGAAATGTTGCACTACCCTGCCATGTAGCTAGCTCTCTGTATATGGACATTTTGGACTCGTCTGCCATGTAGCTAGCTCTCTGTACATGGATATGTTGGACTAATATGCCAAGTAGGTAGCTCTCTCTATATGAACATAATGGACTTGTCTGCCATGTAGCTATCTTTCAGTATATGGACATGTTGGACTCATCTGCCATGTAGCTAGGACCCTGTATATGGACATGTCAGACTGCTCTGACATGTAGCTAGCTCTCAGTGTATAGACACTTTGGACACATCTGCCATATACCTAGAACTCTGTAAATGGAAATGTTTCACTACTCTGTCATGTAGCGAGCTCTCTCTATATAGACAAGTTGGACTCTCTTCCTTGTACCTAGAACTCTGTATATGGAAATGTTTCATTACCCTGCCTTGTAGCTAGCTCTCTGTACATGGATACGTTACACTGATCTGCGAAGTAGTTAGCTCTCTATATATGAACATGCTGGACTGTCTGCCATGTAGCTATCTCTCAGTATAAAGACTCGCTGGAAACATCGGTCATATAACTAGAACTCTGAATATGGACATGTTGGAGTACTCTGCCATGTAGCTACCTCTCTGAATATAGCCAATTTGTACTCATCTGACTTGTAGCTAGAACACTGTAGACAGAAATGTTGCACTACCCTGCAATGTAGCTAAATCTCTGTATATGGAGATTTTGGACTCATCTGCCGTGTAGCTAGCTGTCTGTACATGGATATGTTGGACTGGTCTGCCAAGTCGGTAGCTTGCTGTATGTGAACATATTGGACGTGTCTGCCATGTAGCTAGCTCTCAGTATATGGACATGTTGGACTAATCTGCCATGTAGCTAGTACCCTGTATATGGACATGTTGGACTACTCTGCCGTGAAGCTAGCTCTCAGTACATGGACACGTTAGACACATCTGCCATGTACCTAGAACTCTTTATATGGAAATGTTGCACTATTCTGCAATGTAGCTACCTCTCTGTATATAGACAAGTTGGACTCATCTACCTTGTATCTAGAACTCTGTATATGTAAATGTTGCACTACTCTTTCATGTAGCTAGCCCTCTTTATATAGACAAATTTGATTCTTCTGTCTTGTAGCTAATACTCTGTAAATGGAAATGTTGCACTACCCTGCCATGTGGCTAGCTCTCTGTATATGAACATAGGGGCCTTGTCTGCCATGTAGCTAGCTCTCAGTATATGGACATGTTGGACATATCTGCCATGTAGCTAGAACTCTGTATATGTAAATGTTGCACTACACTGCCATGTAGCTAGCTCGATGTATATGGACATTTTGGACTTGTCTTCTATGTAGTTGGCTCTCTATACGTGGATATGTTGGACTGACCTGCCAAGTAGGTAGCCCTCTGTATATGATCATATTGAGGTTGTCTGCCATGTAGCTAGCTCTAAGTGTATGCCAAGTAGATAGAACTCTTTATATGGAAATGTTGCACTACTCTGCCATGTAGCTCACTCTCTGTATATAGACAAGTTAGACTCATCTGCCTTGTAGCTAGACCTGTATATGGAAACGATGCACTACCCTGCCATGTAGCTAGCTCTCTGTATATGGACATTTTGAACTCGTATGCCATGTAGCTAACTCTCTGTTCATGGATATGTTGGACTAATCTGCCAAGTAGTTAGCTCTCTGTATATGAACATATTGGACTTTTCTGCCCTGTAGCAGGCTCTCAGTATATGGACACGTTGTACTCATCTGCCACGTAGCTATTACACTGATTATGGACATGTAGGACTACTCTGCCATGTAGCTATCTCTCAGTATTCGGACACATTGGACTCATCCGCCATGTACCTCGAATTCTGTATATGGAAATGTTGCACTACTCTGCCATGTAGCTGGCTCTCTGTATATAGACAAGTTGGACTCATCTGCCTTGTAGCTAGAACTCTGTATATGGAAATGTTGCACTACAATGTCATGTAGCTTGATCTCTGTATATGGACATTTTGGACTTGTCTGCCGTGTAGCTAGTTGTCTGTACATGGATATGTTCTACTAGTCTGCCAAGTCGGTAGCTTGCTGTATATGAACATATTGGACGTGTCTGCCATGTAGCTAGCTCTCAGTATATAGACATGTTGGACTAATCTGCCATGTAGCTAGCTCTCTGTATATAGAAAATTTGGACTCTTCTGCCTTGTAGCTAGATCTCTGTATATGGAAATGCTGCACTACCCTGTCACGTAGTTAGCTCTCTGTTTATGGACATTTTCAACTCATCTGCCATATAGCTATCTCTCTATATATAGACAAATTGGACTCACCTGCCTTTTAGCTAGAACACTGTATACGGAAATGTTGCACTACCCTGCCATGTATATAGCTCTCTTTATATGGAGATTTTGGACTTGTCTGATATATAGCTAGCTCTCTGTACATGGATATATTAGACTGATCTGCCAGGTAGGTAGCTATCTATTTATGAACATACGGGACTTTTCTTCCTTGTAGCTAACTCTCTGTATATGTTGGACTCATCTGCCATGTAGCTATTTCCATGTATATGGACATGTTGGACCATTCTGCCGTGTAGTAAGCTCTCAACATATGGACACGTTGGACACATCTGCCATGTACCTAGAACTCTGTCTATCAAATGTTTCACTACTCTGCCATGTAGAAACTCACTGTATATATACAAGTTGGAATTGTCTGCCTTGTAGCTAGCCATGTAGCTAGCTCTCTGTATATGGACATTTTGGACTCGTCTGCCATTTAGCTAACTCTCTGTACATGGATATGTTGGACTGATCAGTCAAGTAGGTAGCCCTCTGTATATGAACATATTGGACTTGTCTGCCATGTAGCTAGCTCTCAGTATATGGACACGTT
>NW_006408995.1:240651-246528 GCF_000296735.1 Chrysochloris asiatica | reverse complement strand
CTTGTAGCTAGCCATGTAGCTAGCTCTCTGTATATGGACATTTTGGACTCGTCTGCCATTTAGCTAACTCTCTGTACATGGATATGTTGGACTGATCAGTCAAGTAGGTAGCCCTCTGTATATGAACATATTGGACTTGTCTGCCATGTAGCTAGCTCTCAGTATATGGACACGTTTGACACATTTGCCATGTAGATAGAACTCTGTATTTGGAAATGTTGCACTATGCTACCATGTAGCTAGCTCTCTGTATATGGACATTTTGGACTCGTTTGCCTTGTAGCTAGCTCTCTGTACATGGATATGTTGAGCTGATCAGCCAAGTAGAAAGCTCTCTGTATATGAACATATTGGACTTCTCTGCCCTGTAGGTGGCTCTCAGTATATGGACACATTGGATTCCTCTGTGATGTAGATAGTACCCTGTATATGAACATGTTGTACTAAACTGCTATGTAGCTAGCTCTCTGTATATGGACATTTTGGATTCACCTGCTATGTAGCTAGCTCTCTGGACATGGATATTTTGGACTGATCTCACAAATAGGTAGCTCTCTGTATATGAACATATTGGACTTGTCTGCCATGTAGCTAGCTCTCAGTATATGGACATGTTGAACTCATCTGTCATGTAGCTAGTACACTGTATATGGACATTTTGGATTGCTCTGTCATGTAGCTAGCTCTCAGTGTATGGACACGTTGGACACATCTGATCATGTATCTAGAACTCTGTATATGGAAATGTTGCATTATTCTGCCATGAAGCTAGCTCTCTGTATATGTACATTTTGGACTTGTCTGCCATGTAGCTAGCTAGCTCTCTGTACATGGATATTTTGGACTAACCTGCCATGTAGGTAGTTCTCAATATATGGACACGATGGACACATCTAACATGTAGGTAGAACTCTTTATATGTAAATGTTGCCCTAGTCTGCCATGGCCCTAGCTCTCTGTATATAGACAAATTGGATACATCTGCCTTGTAGCTAGAACTCTGTATATGGAAATGGTGCACTACACTACCATGGAGCTTGCTACCTTTATATGGAGATTTTGGATTTGTCTGCCATGTAACTAGCTCTCTGTACATGGATACGTTGGACTGACCTGCCAAGTATGTAGCTATCTGTATATGAACATACTGGATTTTCTGCCTTGAATCTAGCTCTCAGTATATGGAAATATTCAACACCTTTGTCATGTAGCTAGAATTCAGAATATGCAAATATTGGAGTACTCTGCCATGAAGCTAGCTCTCTGTATATAGACAATTTGGACCTTGTAGCTAGAACTTTGTATATTGAAACGTTGCCCTTCCTTGACATGTGGCTAGCTCTCTCTATATGGACATTTTAGACTCTTCTGCCATGTAGCTCGCTCTCTGTACATGGATATGTTGTACCAATCTGCAAGTAGGTAGCTCTCTGTATATGAACATATTTGACTTGTCTGACATGAACTAGCTCTCAGTATATGGACATGTTGGACCCATCTGCATGTAGTTAAAACTGTGTTTATGGAAAGGTTGCTCTACACTGCAATGTAGCTAGCTCTCTGTATATAGACAAGTTGGAATCATCTGCCTTGTAGCTAGGACTCTGTATATGGAAATGATTCCCTACCTTGCCATGTAGCTAACTCGCTGTATATGGACATTTCGACTCATCTGCCATGTTGCTAGCTCTCTTTACATGCATATGTTGGACCAATCTGCCAAGTAGGTAGCTCTCTGTATATGAATATATTGGATTTGTCTGCCATATAGCTAGCTCTCAATGTATGGACATGTTGGACTCATTCGATTTGTAGCTAGCACCCTGTACATGGACATGTCAGACTGCTAGAATTCTGTATATGGAAATGTTGCACTACTCTGCCAAGTAGCTAGCTCTCTGTATATGGACATTTTGGACTCATCTGCCATGCAGGTAGCTCTCTCTGTAGGAACATGTTGCACTCTTCTGCCATGTAGCTAGTACTCTATATATACACAAGTTGGAATCATCTGCCATGTAGCTAACTTTCAGAATATGGACATGTTGGACTCATCTGCCATGTAGTTATTCCTCTGTATATGGACATGTTGGACTACACTGCCATGTAGCTAGCCTAGCTCTTAGTATATGGACACGTTGGACTCATCTGCCATGTAGCTAGAACTCTGTATATAGAAATGTTGCACTACTCTGCCATGTAACTAGCTCTCTGTATATGTACATATTGGACTCACCTGCCATGTAGCTTGCTCTATGAGAATGGATATGTTGGACTAATCTACTATGTAGGCAGCCCTCTGTATATAAACATATTGGACTTGTCTGCCATGTATCTACCTCTCTGTATATGGATATGTGGAACTCATCATCCATGTAGCAAGCTCTCTCTGTATGAACATGTTGGTCTCATCTGCCTTGTAGCTACTACTCTATATATACACAAGTTGGACTCATCTACCATGTAGCTAACTCTCAGTATAAGGAAATGTTAGACTCATCTGCCATGTGGCTAGTACTCTGTATATGGACATGTTGGACTACTCTGTCATGTAGCTAGCTCTCAGTATTTGGATATGTTGGGCTCATCTGCCATGTATCTAGAACTCTGTATATGGAAATTCTGCACTACACTGCCATGTAGCTAGCTCTCTGTATATGGACATTTTGGACTTGTCTGCCATGTAGCTAGCTCTCTGTGCATGGATATGCTGGACTGCTCTGCCATGTAGGTAGCTCCCTTTATATGAACATATTGGACTTGTCTTCCATGTAGCTAGCTCTCTGTATATGAACATGTTGGAATCATCAGCCATGTAGCCAGCTCTCCTTGTATAAACATATTGGACTCATCTATATTTAGATAGTCTTCTATATATACTCATCTTGGACCCATCTGTCATGAAGTTAACTCTCAGTATATGGACATGTTGGACGCATGTGCCATGCAGCTAATACTCTGTATATGGACATTTTGGACTATCATGACATGTAGCTAGCTGTCAGTATATGGACACGTTGCACTCATCTGCCATGTAGGTAGAACTCTCAGTATGGAAATGTTGCACTACTCTGCCATGTAGCTAGCTATCTATGTTTGTACATTTTTGACTTGTCTGCCATGTAGCTAGCTCTCTGTCCATGGATATGTTGGACTGAACTACCATGTAGATAGCGCTGTGTGTATAAACATATTGGACTTGTCTGACTTGTAGCTATCTTTCTGTATATGGACATATTGGACTCATCCGCCATGTAGCCAACTCTCTCTTTATGAACATGTTGGACTCATCTGCTTTGTAGCTAGTACTCTGTATAGACGCAAGTTGGACTCATCTGCCATGTACCTAACTCTCAGTATATGGAAATGTTAGACTCATCTGCCATGTAGCTAGTACTCTGTATATGGACATATTGGACTTATCTGCCATGTAGGTAGCTCTCTGTATATAGACATGTTGGACTCATCAGTCATGTAGCCAGCTCTCTGTATGAACATGTTGGACTCATCTGCTTGTAGCTAGTAATCTATATATGCACACTTTGGACTCATCTACCATGTATCTAACTCTCAGTATATGGACATATTGGACTAATCTGCCATGAAGCTAGTACTCTGTATGTGGACATGTTGGACTCATCTTCTATGTAGCTAGCTCTCAGTTTATGGACATGTTGGACTCATCTGCCGTGTAGCTAGAACTCCATATAAGGAAATGTTGCACTACTGTGTCATGTAGCTAGCTCTCTGTATATGGACATTTTGGACTTGTCTGCCATGTAGATAACTCTCTATGTATAGATATGCTGGACTAATCTGCCATGTAGGTAGCTCTCTTTGAACATATGGGACTTCTCAGACATGTAGCTAACTCTCTATATATGGACATATTGGACATATCAGCCATGTACCCAGCTCTGTGTGTGAACATGTTGGACTCATCTGTCTTGTAGCTAACTCACTAAACATACACATGTTGGACTAATGTGTCATGTAGCTAACTCTCAGTATATGGACACGTTAGATTCATCTGCCATATAGTTAGCTCTTTGTATATGGACATGTTGGACTCATCAACCATGTCACCAGCTTTCTCAGTATGAACATGTTGGACTCATCTGTCTTGTAGCAAATCCTCTATATGTACACATGTTGGACTCATCTGCAATGTAGCTAACTTTCAGTATATGGACATGTTGGACTCATCTGCCATGTAGCTAGAATTCTGTATATGGAAATGTTGGACTACTCTGCCATGTAGCTAGCTCACAGTATATGCACACATTGGACTCATCTGACATGTAGCTAGAATTCTGTTATGTAAATGTTACACTATCTGTCATGTAGCCAGCTCTCTGTATATGGACATTTTGGACTTGTCTTCTATGTAGCTAGCTCTCTGTTCATCGATATGTTGGACTGATCTGTCATGTAGATAATTCTCTGAATATGAACATATTGGACTTGTCTGTCATGTAGCTAGCTCTCTCTATATGGACATTTTGGACTCATCAGTCATGTAGCCAACTCTCTGTGTATGAATATGTTAGAGTTATCTGCCTTGTAGCTAATCCTCTAAACATACACATGTTGGACTCATCTGTCATGTAGCTAACTCAAGTATATGGACATGTTGATTCATCTGCCATGTAGCTAGTACTGTGCATATGGACTTGTTCGACTACTCTGCCATGTAGCTAGCTCTCAGTATATGGACACGTTGGATTCATCTGTCATGTAGCTACAACCCTGTTTTTGTTAATGTTGCACTATTCTACCATATAGCTAGCTCTCTGTATATGGACATTTTGGACTCGTGTGCCATGTAGCTACCTCTCTGTGCATGGATATGTTGGAGTAATCTGCAATGAACATATTGGACTTGTCTGCAATATAGATGGTTCTCACAAAATGGACTCATCAGACATATAGCCAGCTCTCTGTGTATGAACATGTCGGACTCATCTGTCTTGTAGCTAGCACTCTAAGTATACAAATGTTGGACTCATTTGCCATGGAACTAATCAGAGTATGGACACGTTGTACTAATCTGCCATGTAGCTAGATCTCTGTATATGGAAATGTTGCACTTCTCTGTCATGGAGCTAGCTCTCTGTATATGGACATTTTGGACTCATCTGTCATGTACCTAGGTCTTTGTGCATAGATATGCTGGAATGATCTGCCATGTAGGTAGCTCTCTGTATATGAACATATCAGACTTTTCTGCCATGTAGCTAGATCTCTATATATGGACATGTTGGACACATCAGCCATGTAGCCAGCTCTCTGCATTTGAACATTTTATAGTCATCTGCCTTGTAGCTAACCCTCTGAACATACACAGGTTGGACTCATCTGTCATGTAGCTAACTCTCAGTATATAGACATGTTGGATTCTACTGCCGTGTAGCTAGTACTCTGGATCTCGACGAGTTGGACTACTCGACCATGTAGCTAGCTCTCAGTATATGCACACTTTGGACTCATCTGTCATAAAACTAGAACCCTGTATATGGAAATATTGCACTACTCTGTCATGTAGACAGCTCTCTGTAAATGGACATTTTGGACTCATCTGATATGAAGGTAGTTCACTGTTCATCTATATGTTGGATTGGTCTGTCATGTAGTTAGCTCTCTGTATATGAACATATCGGACTTGTCTGTCATGTAGCTACCTCTCTGTATATATACATGATGGAATCATCAGACATATAGCCAACACTCCCTGTATCAACATGTTGGGCTCATCTGCCTTGTAGCTCGTCCTCTATATACCCACGTTGGACTCATCTGCCTTGTAGCTAGTCCTCTATATATACACATGTTGGACTCATCTGCATGTAGCTAACTCTCTGTATATGGACATGTTGG
>NW_006408995.1:237281-240551 GCF_000296735.1 Chrysochloris asiatica | reverse complement strand
GCCTTGTAGCTAGTCCTCTATATATACACATGTTGGACTCATCTGCATGTAGCTAACTCTCTGTATATGGACATGTTGGACTCATCTGCCATGTAGTTAGCACTCTGTATATGGACATGTTGAACTACGCTGCCATGTAGCTAACTCTCAGTATATGGACACGTTGGAATCATCTGCCATGTAGCCAGAACTCTGTATATGGAAATGATGCACTACTCTTACATGCAGGTAGTTCTCTTTATATGGACATTTTGGACTCATATGCCATGTAGCTAGCTCTCTGTGCATGGATATGTTAGAATGATCTGCCCTGTAGGTAGCTCTCTGTATTTGAACATATTGGACATGTCTGTCATGTAGCTACCTCTCTGTATATGGACATGTTGGACTCTTCATCCATGTAGCCAGCACTGTCTGTATCAACATATTGGACTCAACTGCCTTGTTGCTAGTCATTTATATATACAAATGTTGTATTCATCTGCCATGTAGCTAACTCTCAGTATATAGACATGTTGGACTCATCTGCCATATAGGCAGTACTCTGTATGTGGACATGTTGGACTACTCTGTCATGTAAATAGCTCTCTCTATATTGATACGTTTGATTCTTCTGCCATGTAGCTAGAACTCTGTACATGAAAATGTTGCACTACTCTGTCATGTAGCTAGCTCTCTGTATATGGACATTTTGGACTCCTCTACCATGTAGCTAGCTCTCTGTGCCAAGATTTGCTGGACTGATATGCCATGTATGTAGATCTCTGTATATGAACATATGGGACTTGTCTGCAATGTAGCTAGCTCTCAGTATATGGACATGTTGGACTCTTCAGCTATGTAGCCAGCTTTCTCTGTATGAATATGTTCTACTCATTTGGCTTGTAGATAGCCCTTCAAATATACACATGTTGGACTCATCTGCAATGTGGCTAACTCTTAGTATATGGACATGATAGACTCATCTGCTATGGAGCAAGTACTCTGTATATGGAAATGTTGCATTACTCTGTCATGTAGCTAGCTCTCTGCATATGGACATTTTGGACGTGTCTGCCATGTGGATAGCTCCCTGTGCATGGATGTGTTGGACTAATCTGCCATGTATCCAGCTCTCTCTGTATGAATATGTTCTACTCACCTGGCTTGTAGCTCGTCCTCCAGATATACACATGTTGTACTCATCTGGCATATAGCTTACTCTCAGTATATGGACATGATAGACTCATCCGGCATGTAGCTAGAACACTTTACATGGAAATGTTGCACTACTCTGTCATGTAGCCAGCTCTCTGTATCTGGAAATTTTGAATTGTAAGCCATGTAGCTAGCTCTCTGTTCATGGATTTGTTGGATGTTGGACTGCTCTTCCATGTAGGTTCCTCTCTGTATATGAACATATTGGACTTATCTAACATGTAGATAGCTCTCTGTATATGGACATGTTGGACTTATCAGCCATGTAGCCAGCTATCTATGTATGAACATGTTGGACTCACCTGTCTTATAGCTAGTCCTCTATAAATACATGTTAGACTCATCTGCCATGTAGCAAACTCACAGTATATGGACACAATGGACTCATCTGCCATGTAGCTAGTACTCTGTATATGGACATGTAAGACTACTGTGCCATGTAGCTTACTCTCAGTATATGGACACGTTATTCTCATCTGCCATGTAGTTAGAACTCTGTATTTGGACATGTTGGACTACTCTGCCATGTAGCTAGCTCTCCGTATATAGTCACTTTGGACTCTTTTGCCATGTAGTTAGCTCTCTGTGCATAGATATGCTGAACTGATCTGCCATGTAGGTATCTCTCTGTATATGAACATATTGAACTTGTCTTCAATATAGGTAGTTGTCAGTATATGGACATGTAGGACTCATCAGCCATATAGCCAGTACTCTCTGTGTGAATATGTTTGACTCATCTGCCTTGTAGATAGCCCTCTAAACATACACATATTGGACTCATCTGCCAAGTAGCTAACTGTCATTATAAGGACATGTAGGACGCATCTGCCATGTAGATAGTACTCTGTATATGGACATGTTGAACTACTCTGCCATGTAGCTAACACTCAGTATATGGACACGTTGGACTCATCTGCCATGTAACTGGCTCTCAGTATATGCACACATTGGACTTATCTGCCATGTAGCTAGAACTCTGTCATGTAGCTAGCTCTCTCCATATGGACATTTTCGACTCATCTGCCATGTAGCTAGCTCCCTGTACATGGATATGTTGGACTGATCAGCCATGTAGCCAGCTCTCTCTGCATGAATATGTTCTACTCACCTGGCTTGTAGCTCGCCCTCCAAATATATGTTGGACTCATCTGCCATGTAGCTAACTCTCAGTATAAAGACATGTTGGACTCATCTGCCATATAGCTAGTACTCTGTATATGAAAATGTTTGACTACTCTACCATTAAGCTAGCTCTCAGTGTATGCACACGTTGGACTCATTTGCCACGTAGCTAGAATTCTGTATATAGATGTGATGCACTACTCTGTCATGGACTCGTCTGCCATGTATCTATTTCTCTTTGCATAGATATGTTGGACTGATCTGGTCTGTATTTAGCTCTCTGTATATGAACATATTGGACTTGTCTTTCATGTAGCTAACTCTCTGTATATGGACATCTTGGACTCATCAGAAATGTAGCCAGTACTCTCTGTATCAACATGTTGGACTTCATCTGCCATGAAGTTGGACTTATCTGCCATGTAGTTAACTCTCAGTATATGGACATAATGGACTCATCTGCCATGTAGCTAGTACTCTGTATGTGGACATGTTGGACTACTCTGCCATGTAGCTAGCTTTCAGTATATGGGCATGTTGGACTCATTTGCAATGTATCTAGAACTCTGTATAGAGAAATGTTGCACTACTCTGCCATGAAACTAGCTCTCTGTATATGGACATTTTTTACTTTTCGGCCATCTAGCCACCTCTCTCTGTATGAACATGTTGGACTCATTTGCCTTGCAGCTAATCCTCTATATATACACACATGTTGGATTCATCTGCCATGAAGCTAATTCTCAGGTTATGGACATTTTGGACTCATCTGCCATGAAGATAGTACTCTGTATATACACATGTTGGACTACTCTGCCATGTAGGTAGCTCTCTTTATATGCACATATTGGACTTGTCTGCCATATAGGTAGCTGTCAGTATCTGGACATGTTGGACTCATCAGCCATGTAGCTAACTCTCAGTATGTTGACATGTTGGATTCACCTG
>NW_006408995.1:229431-236938 GCF_000296735.1 Chrysochloris asiatica | reverse complement strand
ATATGGAAATGTTGCCCCACGTGGCCATGTAGCTAGCTCTCTGTATATGGACATTTTGGACTCATCTGCCATGTAGCCAGCTCTCTCTGTATGGACATGTTGGACTCATCTGCCTTGTAGCTATTCCTCTATATATACACATGTTGGACTCATCTGCCATGTAGTTAGTACTCTGTACAGGGACAGGTTGTACTACTCAGCCATGTAGCTAGCTCTCAGTATATGGACACATGATTCTCATCTGCCGTGTAGTTAGAACTCTGTGTTTGGACATGTTGGACTCCCCTGCCATGTAGCTAGCTCTCCTTATATAGTCATTTTGTACTCGTCTGCCATGTATCTAGCTCTCTGTGCATAGATATGCTGGACTGATCTGTCATGTAGGTAACTCTCTGTATATATGAACTTATTGGACTTGTCTGCCATATAGGTAGCTGTCAGTATATGAACATGTTGGACTCATCAGCCATGTAGCTAACTCTCAGTATGTTGACATGTTGGATTCACCTGACATGAAGCTAGTACTCTTTATATGGACATTTTGGACTCGTCTGCCATGTAGCTACCTCTCTGTGCATGGATATGTTGGACTGATCTGCCATGTCGGTAGCTCTCTGTATATGAACATATTGGACTTGTCTGCCATGTAGCTACCTCTCAGTATATGGCCATGTTGGACTCATCTGCCATGAAGCTAGTACTCTGTATATGGAAATGTTGGACAGCTCTGCCATGTAGCTAGCTGTCATTATATGGACATGTTGGAATCATATGCCATGTAGCTTGTCCTCTGTATATGAATATTTTGGACTAGTCTGCCATGTCGCTAGCACTCTGTATATGGACATGTTGGACTCATCAGCCATGTAGCCATCTCTCTGTGTATGAATCTGTTGGACTCATCTGACTTGTAGCTAGCCCTCTAAATATGACATGTTGGACGCATCTGCCATGTAGCTATCTCTCAGTACATGGAAAAGATGGACTCATCTGCCATGTATCTAGTACTCTCTATATGGAAATGTTTCATTACTCTTCTATGTAGCTAGTTCTCTGGATATGGACATTTTGGATTCGTCTCCCATATAGCTATCTCTCTGTGCATGGCTATGTTGTACTCATCTGCCACATAGGTAGCTCTCTGCATATGAACATATTGGACTTGTCTGCCATGTAGCTAACTCTCAGTATATTGACATGTTGGACTCATCACCCAGACAGCCAGCTCTCTTTGTATGAAAATGTTGAACTCACCTTCCTTGTAGCTAGTCCTCTATACATACACTTATTGGACTCATCTGCCTTGTAGCTATCTCTCAGTATATGGACATGTTGTACTCATCTGCCATGTAGCTAGCTCTCAGTATATGGACACGTTGGATTCATCTGCCATGTGACTTGGATTCTGTATATGGAACTGTTGCACTACTCTGCCATGCAGCTATCTCTCTGTATGTGGACATTTTTTGCTCGTCTGCCATGTAGCTAGCTCACTGCACATGGATATGTTGCATTGATCTGCCATGAAGGTAGCTCTGTATGTCAACATATTGGGCTTGTCTACCATGTATCTAGCTCTCTGTATATGGACATGTTGGACTCAACAGCCATGTAGCCAGCTCTCTTTGTATAAACATGATGGACTCAGATGCCTTGTAGCTAGTGCTCTCTATATATTTACATGTTGGACTCATCCTCCATGTATCTAACTCACAGTATATGGACACGTAGGTCTCATCAGCCATGGAGCTAGTACACTGTGTATGGACATATTGGACATGTCTGCCATGTAGCTAGATCTCAGTATATAGACACGTTGGACTCATCTGCCATGTAGCTAGTATTCTGTATACGGAAATGTTGCACAACTCTGCAATACAGCTAACTCTTTGTATATGGACATGTTGAACTCGTCTGTATTGCAGTCAACTCTCTCTGTATGAATACGATGGACTCATCTGCCTTGAGCTTGTCCTCTATATATACACATGTTGGACTCATCTGCCATGTAGCTAAAACTCAGTATATGGACATGTTGGATTCATCTGCCATATAGTTAGTACTCTGTATATGGACATGTTGGACTACTCTGCATGTAGCTAGCTATCAGTTTATGGACACTTTGGACTCACCTGCCATGTAGCTACTACTCTGTATATGGAAATGTTGGACTGCTCTGCCATATAGCTAGCTCTCAGTGTATGGACATGTTGGACTCGTCAGCCATGTAGCCATCTCTCTGTGTATGAATCTGTTGGACTCATCTGCCTTGTACCTAGCCCTCTAAAAAATGACATGTTGGACTCATCTGCCTTGTAGCTAACTGTCTTTACATGGAAAAGTTGGACTCATCTGCAATGTATCTAGTACTCTGTATATGGAAATGTTTCATTACTCTTCCATTTGGCTAGTTCTCTTTATGTGGACATTTTGGATTTGTCTCCCATATGGCTATCTCACTGTGCATGGCTATGTTGGACTCATCTGCAACATAGGTAGCTCTCTGCATATGAACATATTGGACTTGTCTGCCATGTAGCTAACTCTCAGTATATGGATATGTTGGACTCATCACCCATGCAGCCAGCTCTCTTTGTATGAAAATGTTGAACTCACCTTCCTTGTATCTAGTCTTCCTTGTATACACTTATTGGACTCATCTGCCTTGTAGCTATCTCTCAGTATATGGACATGTTGGACTCATCTGCCATGTAGCTAGTACTCTGTATATGAACATGTTGCACTACTCTGCCATGTAGCTCTCTGTTTGTGGACATTTTGTGCTCGTCTGCCATGTAGCTAGCTCACTGTGCATGGATATGTTGAACTGATCTACCATGTAGGTAGCTCTCTGTATGTCAACATATTGGACTTGTCTACCTTGTATCTAGCTCTCTGTATATGGACATGTTGGACTCTTCAGCCATGTAACCAGCTCTCTCTGTATAAACATGATGGACTCAGATGCCTTGTAGGTAGTCCTTTATATATACACATGTTGGAATCATCCTCCATGTATCTAACTCATAGTATATGGACATGTAGGTCTCATCAGCCATGTAGCTAGTACATTGTGTATGGACATATTGGACATGTCTGCCATGTAGCTAGATCTCAGTATATGGCTAGTATTCTGTATACGGAAATGTTGCACAACTCTGCAATATAGCTAACTCTCAGTATATGGACATGTTGAACTCGTCTGCCATGCAGCCAGCTCTCTCTGAATGAATACGATGGACTCATCTGCCTTAAACTTGTCCTGTATATATACACATGTTGGACTCATCTGCCATGTCGCTAGTACTCTGTATATGGAAAGGTTGGACTACTCTGCCATGTAGCTAGCTCTCTGAATATGGACATGTTGGACTCATCAGCCATGTAGCCAGCTCTCTCTGTATAAACATGATGGACTCATCTGCCTTGTACCTAGTCCTCTATATATACACATATTGGACTCATCCTCCATGTATCTAACTCTCAGTATATGGACATGTAGGTCTCATCAGCCATGTAGCTAGTATGCTGTATATGGACATATTGGACTACTTTGCCATGTAGCTAGATCTCAGTATATGGACACGTTGGACTCATCTGCCATGTAGCTTGTATTCTGTATATGGAAATGTGGCACAACTCTGCAGTCTAGCTAACTCTCTTTAATTGGACATTTTGGAATCGTCTGCCATGAAGCTCTCTGTGCATGCATATGTTGGACTAACCTGACATATAGGTAGTTCTCGGTATATGAACATTTTGGACTTGTCTGCCTTGTAGGTAGCTCTCTATATATGGACATGTTGGACTCATCAGCCATGCAGCCAGTTCTCTCTGTAAGAACATGTTGGACTCATCTGCCATGTAGCTAACTCTCAGCATATGGCCATGTTAGACTCATCAGCCATGTAGCTAGTACTCTGTATATGGAAATGTTGTCAGTATATGGACACGTTGAAGTCATCTGCTATGTAGCTAGCTCTCTGTATATGGACATATTGGACTTGTCTGCCATGCAGCTAGCACTCTGGATATGGACATGTTGGACTCATCAGCCGTATAACCATCTCTCTCTGTATGAACATGTTGTATTCATCTGCCTTGAGCAAGTCCTCTATATATACACATGTTGGACTAATCTGCCATGTAGCTAACTCTCAGTATATGGACATATTGGACTCATCTGACACATAGCTATTATTCTGTATATGGAAATATTGGACGACTCTGCCATGTAGCTAGCTCTCAGTATATGAACACATTGGACTCATCTGCCATGTAGCTAGAACTCTATATATGGAAATGTTGCATTACTCTGCCATGTAGCAAGCTCTCAGTATATGGACATTTTGGACTCATCTGCCATGTAGCTAGCTCTCTGTGCATGGCTATGTTGGACTGATCTGCCATGTTAGTAGCTCTCTGTATATGAACATATTGAACTTGTCTGCCATGTGGCTATCTCTCTGTATAGGGACATGTTGGACTCATCAGCCATATAGCCAGCTCTCTCTGTATGAACATGTTGGACTCATCTGACTTGTAGCTAGTCCTCTATATATACACATGTTCACTAATCTGCCATGTAGTTAACTCTCAGTATATGGACATGTTGGACTCATCCGTCATGTAGTTAGTACTCTGTATTTGGACATGTTGGACTACTCTGCCATTTTGCTAGCTCTCTAAATATTTACACGTTGGACTCATCTGCCATGTACCTAGCACCCTGTATATGGAAATGCTGCACTACTCTGCCATGTAGCTACCTCTCTGCATATGGACATTTTGGACTCGTATGCCATGTAGATAGCTCTCTGTGCATATGTTGTACAGATCTGCCATGTAGGTAGCTACCTCTCTGCATATGGACATTTTGGACTTGTATGCCATGTAGATAGCTCTCTGTCCATATGTTGTACGGATCTGCCATGTAGGTAGTTTCCTGTATATGAACATATTGGTTTTGTCTGCCATGTAGCTAGCTATCTACATATGGACATATTGAGCTCTTCAGCAATGTAGCCTTCTCTCATTCTATGAACATGTTGGACTCATCTACCTTGCAGCTAGTCGTCTATATATACACATGTTGTACTCATCTGCCATGTAGTTAACTCTCAGTATATGGACATGTTGGAACCATCTGCCATGTAGCTAGTACTCTGTATTTGGACATGTTGGACTCCTCTGCCATGTAGCTGGCTCTCTGTATAGGAACACGTTGGACTCATCTGCCATTTAGCAAGAACTCTGTATATGGAAATGTTGCACTACTCTACCATGGAGCTAACTCCCTTTGTATGGACATTTTTGACTCGTCTTCCAATTAGCTAGCTCTCTGTATGGATATGCTGGATTGAACTGCCATGTATGTAGCTCTCTGTATATGAACATATTGAACTTTTCTGCCATGTAACTATCACTCTGTATATGGACATGTTCGACTCATCAGCTGTGTTACCAGCTCTTTCTGTATGAACATGTTGGACTCATCTGCCTTGTAGCTGGTCCTCTATATATACACATGTTGGACTCATCTACCCTGTAGTTAACTCTCAGTATATGAACATGTTGGACCCATCTGAGATGTAGCTAGTACTCTGTATTTGGACACGTTGGACTACTCTGCCATGTAGCTTGCTCTCTGTATAGAGTCACATTGGACTCATCTGCCATTTATCAAGAACTCTGTATATGGAAATGTTGTGATACTCTACCATGTAGCTAGCTCTCTGTGTATGGACATTTTGGACTTGTCTACCAAGTAGCTAGCTCTCTGTATGGATATGTTGGAATGATCTGCCATGTAGGTAGCTCTCTGTATATGAACATATTGGATTTGTCTGCCATGTAGCTAGCTCTCTGTATATGGACATTTTGGACTCATCAGCCATGTTGCCAGCTTTTTCTGTATGAACATGTTGGACTCATCTGCCTTGTAGCTAGTCCTCTGTATATACACATGTTGGGCTTATCTTCCATGTAGCTGGCACTCTTTATATGGAAATGTTGCACTCCTCTACCATGTAGCTAACTCTCTGTATATGGACATTTTGAACTTGTCTGCAATGTAGCTATTTCTATGCATGGATATGTTGGACTGATCTGCCATGTAGATAGCTCTCTGAATATGAACATATTGGATTCATCAGTCATGTAGCCAGCTGTCTCTGTATGAACATGTTGGATGAATCTGGCTTTTAGCTAGTCCTCTATATATACACATGTTGGACTTGTATGCCATGACACTAACTCTCAGTATATGGACATGTTAGCCTCATCTGCCATTTAGCTAGTACGCTCTATATGTACATGTTGGATTACTCTGCCATGTAGCTAGCTCTCAGTATATGGACACCTTTGACTCATCTGCCATGTAGCTAGAAATTTGTATATGGAAATGTTGCACTGCTCTGCCATGTAGCAAGTTCTCAGTATATGGGCATTTTAGACTCATCTAATATGTAGCTAGCTCTCTGTGAATGGATATTTTGGACTGATCAGCCATGTTGCCAGATCTTTCTGTATGAACATCTTGGACTCATTTGCCTTGTAGCTAGTCTTCTCTATATACACATGTTGGACTCATCTGCCATGTAAGTAACTCTCAGTATATGGACATGTTGGACCCATCTGCCATGTAGCTAGTACTCTGTATTTGGACATGTTGGACTACTCTGCCATGTAGTTAGCTCGCTGTATAGGGACACGTTGGGCTAATCTGCCATGTAGTGAGAACTCTGTATATGGAAATGTTGCACTACTCTACTATGTAGCTAGGTCTCTGAATATGAACACTTGGGACTCGTCTGTAATGTAGATAGCTCTCTGTGCATGGATATGTTGGACTGATCTGCCATATAGGTAGCTCTCTGTATATGAACATATTGGATTTGTCTGCAATGTACCTAGTTCTCTGTATATTGACATGCTGGACTCATGAGCCCTGCAGCTAACTCTCAGTTTATGGACATATTGGCTTCATCTGCCTTGTAGCTATTCCTCTATATATACACATGTTGGACTCATTTGCCATGTAGCTAACTCTCAGTATGTGGACATGTTGGACCTATCTGCCATTTAGTTAGTACTCTTTATATGGACATGTTGTACTACTCTGCCATGTAGCTAACTCATTGTATATGGACACGTTAGAATAATCTATCATGTAGCTAGAACTCTGTATATGGAAATGAGGCACTATTCTGCCATGTAGCTCAATCTCTGTATAGGGATATTTTTGACTTGCATTCCATGTAGATAGCACTCTGTGTATGGATATGTTAGACTGATCTGCCATGTAGGATGCTCTGTGTATATGAACATATTGTACTTGCTGTCATGTATCTAGCTCTCTGTATATGGAAATGTTGTACTCACCAGTCATGTAGCCAGCTCTCTGTGTATGAACACGGTTGACTCAACTGTCTTGTATCTTGTCCTCTATATATAAACATGTTGGACTCATCTGCCATGTAGCTAACTCTCAGTATATGTACATGTT
>NW_006408995.1:225861-226421 GCF_000296735.1 Chrysochloris asiatica | reverse complement strand
GGCAGAGTAGTCCAACATGTCCATATACAGAGTACTAGCTACATGGCAGATGAGTCCAACATGTCCATATACTGAGAGCTAACTAGATTGCCGATGAATCCAACATGTGTATATTTAGAGGGATAGCTACAAGACAGATGAGGCAAATATGTTCATACACAGAGAGCTGGGTTTACGGCTGATGAGTCCAACATGTCCTTATATAGAGAGCTATCTACGTGGCAGACAAATCCAATATCTTCATATACAAAGAGCTACCTGCTACCTACATGGCAGATCTGTCCAACATATCCATGTACAGAGACCTAGCTACATGGCAGAAGAATCCAAAATATCCACATACAGAGAGCTACCTACATGGCATACTAGTGCAACATTTCCATATACAGAGTTCTAGATACATGCCAGATGATTCCAACATACCCATATACTGAGAGCTAGCTACATGCCAGATGAGTCCACCATGCCCATATACAGAGTACTAGCTACATGGCAGATGAGTCAAACATGTCCATATACTGAGAGTTAGATACATGGCAAATGAGTCCAACATGTGTATA
>NW_006408995.1:222124-223681 GCF_000296735.1 Chrysochloris asiatica | reverse complement strand
TGTAGAGCAACATGCCCATATACAGGTACTAGCTACATGGCAGATTATTTCAACTTGTCATATACAGAGAGTTAGCTACATGGCAGTGTAGTGCAACATTTTCATATATAGAGTTGTAGCTACAAGGTAGATGAGTCCAACTTGTCTATATACAGAGAGCTAGCTACATGGCAGAGTAGTGCAATATGTCCATATACAGGGTACTAGCTATATGGCAGATTTGTTCAACACGTACATATACTGAGAGCTAGCTACATGGCAGGGTATTGCAATAAGTTCATAGAGAGAGTACAAGCTACCTGGCTGATGACAAGTCCAATTTGTTCATATACTGAGAGCTAGCTACATGTCAGACGAGTCCAAAATGTCCATATACAGAGAGCTAGCTACATGACAGAGTAGTGCAACGTGTCCATATACAGAGTTCTAGCTACATGGCAAATGTGTCCAACATGTCTATATACTGAGTGCTAGCTACATGGCAGAGAAGTCCAATATGTTTACATACAGAGAGTTACCTACTTGGCGGGTCAGTCCAATATATCCATGTACAGAGAGCTAGATACATGGCATGGTAATGCAACCTTTCCATATTCAGAATTCTAGCTACAGGGCAGATGATTCCAACTTGTCTGTATACAGAGAGCTAGCTACATGGCAGGATAGTGCAACATTTCCATATACAGAGTTCTAGCTATAAGGCAGATCAGTCCAATATATACATGTACAGAGAGCTAGCTACATGGCACAGTAGTGCAGAATTTCCCTATACAGAGTTCTAGCTACATGGTAGATGTGTCCAACGTGCCCATATACTGAGAGCTAGGTACATGGCACAGTAATCCAACATGTCCATACACAGGGTACTAGCTAGATGGCAGATGAATCCAACATGTCCATATACTGAGAGCTAGTTAAATGGCAGACAATTCTAATATATTCATATACAGAGAGCTACCTACTTGGCAGATCAGTCCAACATATCCATGTATAGAGAGATAGCTACATGTCAGACGATCCCAAAATGTCCATATACAGCAAGCTAGCTACATGTCAGGGTAGTGCAACATTTCCATATACAGAGTTATAGCAACCTGGCAGATGTGTCCAACATGTCCATATACTGAGAGACAGCTACATGGCAGAAAAGTCCAATATGTTCATATACAGAGAGCTACCTACTTGTCAAATCAGTCCTACATATCCATGTACAGACAGCTAGCTACATGGAAGACGTGTACAAAATGTCCATATACGGAGAACTAGCCACATGGCAGGGTAGTGCAACATTTCCATATACAGGGTTCTGGCTACAAGGCAGATGAGTGCAACTGTACAGAGAGCTAGCTACATGGCAGAAGAGTCCAAAATATCGCTATACAGAGAGCTTCCTACATGGCAGTGCAGTGCAACATTTCCATATACAGGGTTCTAGCAACATGGTAGATGTGTCCAACGTGTTCATATACTGAGAGCTAGCTACATGGCAGACAAGTCAAATATGTTCATATACATAGGGCTACCTACTTGGCAGATCAGTCCAACATATCCATGTAC
>NW_006408995.1:217806-221188 GCF_000296735.1 Chrysochloris asiatica | reverse complement strand
TGACAGGCAAGTCCAATATGTTCATACACAGAGAGCTACATACTTCGCAGATCAGTGTAACGTATCCATGTACAGAGAGTTAGATACATGGCAGACAAATCCAAAATGTCCATATACAGAGAGCCAGCTAAATGGAAGTTTAGTCCAACATTTCCATATACAGAGTTCTAGCTACGTGGCAGATGTGTCCAATGTATCCATATACTGAGAGCTAGCTAAATGGCATGCAAGTCCAATATGTTCATATACAGAGTACTATTTTCTTGGCAGATCAGTCCAACATATCCATGTGCAGAGAGCTAGCTACATTGCAGAAGAGTCCAAAATGTCCATATATAATACACAGCTAGTCACATGACAGGGTAGTGCAACATTTCCATATACAGAGTTATAGGTACAAGGAAGATGAGTCCAACTTTTCTATATACAGAAAGCTACCAACATGTCCATATTCAGGGTAGTAGCTACATGGCAGATGTGTCCAACGTGTCCATATACAGAAAGCTAGCTACATGGCAGGGTAGTGCAACATTTCCATATACAGATTTCTAGTTAGGTGGCAGATGTGTTCATGGTGTCCAAATATTGAGAGTTACCTACATGGCAGACAACTCCAATATGATCATATACAGGAGCTACCTACTTGGCAGATCAGTCCAACATATCCATGTACAGAGAGCTAGTTACATGGCAGAAAAGTCCAATATGTTCACATACAGAGGGATACCTACTTGGTAGATCAGTCCAACATATCCATGTATTGAGAGCCAGCTACATGGAAGAGGAGTCCAAAATGTCCCCATACAGCGATCTAGCTACATGGCGGTGTAGTTCAATATTTCCATATACAGAGTTCTAGCTACATGGCAGATGTGTGCAACATTTCCATATACTGAGAGTCAGCTATAGGGGAGAGTATTCCAACATGTCCACATTCAGAGTAGTAGCTACGTGGCAGATGTGTCCAACTTTTCCATATAATGAGAGCCACCTACATGGCAAACAAGTCCAATATGTTCATATACAGAGAGCTTACTTCCTGGCATATCAGTGGAACATATCCATGTACAGAGAGTTAGCTAGATGGCAGACAAGTCCAAAATGTCCATATACAGAGAGCTAGCTACATGGCAAGGTAGTGCAACATTTCCATATACAGAGTTCTAGCTACATGGCAGATGTGTCCTACTTGTCCATATACTGAGACCCACCTACATGGCAGACAAGTACAATATGTTCATATACAGAGAGCTACCCTCTTGGAAGATCAGTGTAACATATCCATGTACAGAGAGTTAGCTACATGACAGATGAGTCCAAAATGTCCATATACAGAGAGCTAGCTACATGGCAGGGTAGTGCAACATTTCCATATACAGAGAGCTAGCTACATGGCAGGGTAGTGCAACATTTCCATATACAGTGTTCTAGCTACAAGGCAGATGAGTCCACCTTGTCTATATACACTGTACTAGCTACATGGCACTGTAGTACAACATTTCCATATACATAGTTCTAGCTACTTGATAGATGTTTCCAACGTGTCCATATACTGAGAGCTAGCTACTTGGCAGAAAAGTCCAATATGTTCATATACAGAGAGCTACCTACTTGTCAGATCAGTCCAACATATCCATGTACAGACAGCTAGCTATATGGCAGAAGTGTCCAAAATGTCCATACACAGAGAGCTAGCCACATGGCAGGATAGTGTAACATTTCCATATACAGAGTTCTAGCTACAAAGCAGATGAGTGAAACTTGTCTGTATACTGAGAGCTGTCTACATTGCAGAGTAGTGCAACATTTCCATATACAGAGTTCTAGGTGTATGGCAGAAGTGTCAAACGTGTCCATACACTGAGAGCTAGCTACATGGCAGTGCAGTCCAACATGTCCATATATTGAGAGATAGCTACCTGGCAGACAAGTCCAATATGTTCATATACAGAGATCTACCTACTTGGCAGATTAGTGTAACATATCCATGTACAGAGAGTTAGCTACATGGCAGTTGAGTCGAAAATGTCCCTATACAGAGAGCTAGCTACATGGCAGGGTAGTGAAACATTTCCATATAAAAGAGTTCTAGCGACAAGCCAAATGAGTCCAACTTGTCTATATACAGAGAGCTAGCTCCATGGCAGATGAGTCCAAAATGTTGCTATATTGAGAGCTTGCTACATGGCAGTGTAGTGCAACATTTCCATATACAGTGTTCTAGCTACATGGCAGATGTGTCCAACGTGTTCATATGCTGAGAGCCAGCTACATGGCTGACAATTCAAATATGTTCACATACAGAGGGATACCTACTTGGCAGATCAGTCCAACATATCCATGTGCAGAGAGCTAGGTACATGGCAGATGAGTCTAAAATGTCCCTATACAGAGAGCTAGCTACTTGGCAGGGTAGTGAAACACTTGCATATAAAGAGTTCAAGTGACAAGCCAGATTAGTCCAACTTGTCTATATACAGAGAGATATCTACATGGCAGTGTAGTGCAACAATTCCATATACAGACTTCTAGCTACATGACAGATGAGTCCAATTTGTCTATATACAGAGAGCTAGCTACATTGCAGACGAGTCGAACATGTCCGAATACAGAGAGCTACCTAGTTGGCAGGGTAGTGCAACATTTCTATATACAGAGTCATAACTATAAGACAGATTAGTCACACTTGTCTTTATACAGAGAGCTAGCTACATGACAGAGTAGTGCAGCATTTCCATATACAGAGTTCTATCTACATGGCAAATATATTAAATGTGTCCATATATTGAGAGCCACCACATGGCATACAAATTCAATATGTTCATATACAGAGAGCTACTTACTTGGCAGATCAGTCCAACATATCCATGTACAGAGAGCTAGCTATGTTGCAGGCGATGTCCAAGATGTCCATATACAGTGAGGTAGCTACCTTGATTGGTAGTGCAACATTTCCATGTACAGAGTTCTAGGTACAAGGCACATGAATCAATCTTGTCTATATACAGAGAGCAAGCTACATGGCAGAGCAGTCCAACATGTCCATATACAAGGCAATAGATACATGGCAGATGAGTCCAACATGTCCATATACTGAGAGTTACCTACATGGCAGACAAGTCCAATATGTTCATATACAGAGAGCTACCTACTTGGCAAGAAATTTAAGCATATCCATGTACAGAGAGGCATCTACATGGCAGACGAGTTCAAAATGTCCATATGCAGAGAGCTAGATACACGGCAGGGTAATGCAACATCTCCATATACAGAGTTGTAACCACAAGGCAGAAGAGTTCAACTGGTCTATATAAAGTGATCTAAATACATGGAAGGGTAGTCCAACATGTCCATTTTCAGGGTAGTAGCTACATGGCAGATG
>NW_006408995.1:213588-217667 GCF_000296735.1 Chrysochloris asiatica | reverse complement strand
AAAATGCCCATATAGAGAGCAAGCTACAGGGCAGGGTAGTGTAAAATTTCCATATACAGAGTTCTAGCTACAAGGCAAATGAGTCCAACTTGTCTATATACAGAGAGCTAGCTGCATGGCATAGTAGTGCAACATTTCCATATACAGAGTTCGGGGTACATGGCAGATGTGTCTAACATTTCCATATACTGAGAGGTAGCTACATGGCAGAGAAGTCCAGTATGTTCATATACAGAGAGCTATCTACTTTGAAGATCAGTGTAACATATCCATGTACAGAGAGCTAGCTACATGGCAGACAAATCCAAAATGGCCACATACAGAGAGCTTACTACATGGCAGGGTAGTGAAACATTTCCATTTACAGACTTCTAGGTACAGGGCAGATGAATCCAACTTTTCTATATACAGAGAGCTAACTACATGAGAGAGTAGTGCAACTTTTCCATGTACAGAGTTCTAGGAACGTGGCAGATGTGTTCAACGTGTCCATATACTGAGAGCTAGCTAAATGGCAGTCAAGTTCAATATGTTCATATACAGCGAGCTGCCTACTTGGCAGGTAAGTCCAACATATCAATGTACAGAGAGCTAGCTACATGACAGAGTAGTGCATCATTTCAATATACAGACTTGAAGCTACATGGCAGATGAGTTCAAAGTGTCCAATTACTGAGATCTACCTACATGGCAAACAAGTCCAGTATGGTCATATACAGACAGCTACCTACATGGCAGATCAGTCCAATATATCCATGTGCAGAGAGCTAGCTACATGGCAGACGAGTCCAAAATGTATAAATATAGAGAGCTAACTACATGGCAGACGAGTCCAAAATGTCCATATACAGAGGTCTAGCCATATGGCAGGGTAGTGCAACATTTCCATATACAGAGTTCTAGCTACAAGGCACATGAGTCCAACTTGTCTATACACAGAGAGCTAGGAGTAGTGCATCATTTCCATATACAGGGTTCTAGCTACATGGCAGATGTGTCAAAGCTGTCCATATACTGAGAGTTACCTACATGGCAGAAAATCCAATATGTTCATATATAGGGAGCTACCTGCTTGGTAGATCAGTCAAACATATCCATGTACAGGGAGCTAGCTACATGGCAGACGATTTCAAAATGTTCATATGCAGAGAGCCAGTTACATGGCAGGGTAGTGCAACATTTCCATATACACAGTTCTAGCTCTAAGGCAGATAAGTTCAACGTGTCTATATACAGAGAGCTAGCTACATGGTAGAGTAGTGCAAAGTTTCCATATTCAGAAATCTACCTACATGGCAGATGTGTCCAACATGTCTATATACTGAGAGCTAGCTACATGGCAGAGTACTCTAACATGTCCATTTTCAGGGTATGAGCAACATGGTAGATGTGTCCAACGTGTCCACATACTGAAAGCTAGTTACATGGCAGACAAGTCCAATATGGTCATACACAGAGAGCTACCTACTTGGTAGATCAGTCCAACATATCCATGTACAGAGAGCTAGCTATATGGCAGACGAGTCCAAAATGCCCATATACAGGAGAGCTAGCTACATGGCAGGGTAGTGCAACATTTCCTTATACAGAGTTCTACCTACATGGTAGATATGTCCAACATGTACATACACTGAGAGCTAGCTACATGACAGAGTAGTCCAACATAAACATATACATGGTACTAGGTACATGGCAGATGAGTACAACATGTCCATGGCAGCCAAGTCCAATATGTTAATATACAGAGAGCTACCTATTTTGGAGATCAGTGTAACATATCCATGAACAGGGAGCTAGCTACATGGCAGATGAGACCAAAATGTCCATATACAGAGAGTTAGCTACATTGTAGGGTAGTGTAACATTTACATGTAAAGAGTTCTAGCTACATGGCAGATGTGTCCAAGGTGTCCATATATTGAGAACTACCTACATGACAGACAAGTCCAATATGTTCTTATACAGAGAGCGACTTACTTGGCAGATCAGTCCAACATATCCATGTACAGAGAACTAGCTACATTTGGACAGATGAGTCCAAAATGTCCATATACAGAGAGATAGCTACATGGCATATTAGTGCAACATGTCCATACAACGAGTTGTAGCTACAGGGCACATGCGTCAATGCAACATTCCCATATATAGAGTTCTAGGTACATGGCAGATGTGTCCAACGTGTCCATATACTGAGAGCTTGCTACATGACAGACAAGTCCAATATGTTCATATACAAAGAGCTACCTACTTGGCAAATCAGTTCAACATATTCATGTACAGAGACCTAGCTACAGGGCAGACGAGTCCAAAGAGCCCATATACAGAGAGCTAGCTACATGGCAGTGTAGTATAACATTTCCATATACAGAGTTCTCGCTTCAAAACAGATGAGTCCAACTTGTCTATTTATAGAGATCTACCATCATGGCAGGGTAGTTCGACATTTCAATATACAGAGATCTAGCTACATGGTAGATGTGTCCAACGTGTACATATACTGAGAAATAGCTACATGACAGACAATTACAATATGTTCATATACAGAGAGCTACCTACTTTGCAGATCAGTCCAACATATCCATGTACAGAGAGCTATTTATATGGTAAAAGAGTCCAAAATGTCCATATACCTGGCAGTGTAGTACAACATTTCCATATACAGAGTTCTCGGTACAACGCAGATGACTCCAACTTTTCTATATACAGAGAGCAAGCTACATGGCAGTATACTGCAACAATTCAATATGCAGCATTCTAGCTACATGGCAGATGTGTCCAAAGTGTCCATATAGGGAGAATTAGCTACATGGCGATGGTTACAATATGTTAATATACAGAGAGCAACCTACTTGGCAGATCAGTCCAACATATCCAAGTACAGAGAGCTAGCTACATGGCAGACGAGTACAAAATGTCCATATACAGAGAGATACCTACAATGCAGAATAGTGCAGCATTACCATATACAGAGTTCTAGGTACATGACAGATGTGTCCAACGTGTCCATACACTGAGAGATAGCTACATGGCAGACAAGTCCAATAAGTTCATATGCAGAGAGCTACCTACTTGGCAGATCAGTTCAACATATCCATGTACAGAGAATTAGGTACATGGCAGACGAGTAAAAATGTCCATATATATAGAGCTACCTACATAGCAGGGTAGTGCAATATTTTCATATACAGAGTTCTAGCTACATGGCAGATGTACTCAAGGTTTCCATACACTGAGAGCCAGTTACATGGCAGAGTAGTGCATCATTTCCATATACATAGTTCAAGCTACATGGCAGATCAGTTCAAAGTGTTCATATAATGAGAGCTAGCTACATGGCAGACAAGTCCAATATGTTCATATACTGAGAGCTAACTACTTCGCAGATCAGTATAACATATCCATGTACAGAGAACTAGCTACATGACAAACGAGACAAAAATGTCCTTATACAGAGAGCTAGCTACATAACAGGGTAGTGCAACATTTACATATACAGAGTTATAGCTACATGGTAAATGTGTCCAAGGTGTCCATAAATTGAGAGATTCCTACATAGCAGATAAGTCCAATATGTTCATATACAGAGGGATACCTACTTGGCAGATCAGTCCAACATATCCATGTACAGAGAGCCAGCTACATGGCAGGGTAGTGCAACATTTCCATATACAGAGTTCTAGGTACAATGCAGATGAATCCAACTTGTATATATACAGAGAGCTTGCTACATGGCAGAGTAATGCAACAATTCCCATATATAGAGTTCTAGGTACATGGCACATATGTCCAACGTGTCAATACCCTGAGAAGTAGCTACATGGCAAAGTAGTCCAATATGTTCATATACAGAGGGCTACCAACTTGGCAGATCAGTCCAACATATCAATGATCAAATAGCTAGGACATGGCAGATGATTCCAAAATGTCCCTATACAGAGAGCTTCCTACATGGCAGGGTACTGCAACATTTCCATATACAGAGTTCTATCTACAAGGCAGATGAGTCCAACATGTCTATATACAGAGAGCTAGCTACATGACAGAGTAGTGCAACACTTCCATATACAGAGTTCTATCTA
>NW_006408995.1:209180-209763 GCF_000296735.1 Chrysochloris asiatica | reverse complement strand
CATGGGGTTGCTATGAGTCAGTTCTGACTCGAGGGCACCTGACAACAACAACAACAACCTCCTTGACAGATCAGTCCAACATATCCATGTACAGAAAGCTAGGTATATGCCAGAGGAGTCCAAAATGTCCATATACAGAGAGCTAGATACATGGCAGAATAGTGCAACATTTGCCATATATAGAGTTCTGGTATATGGCAGATGTGTCCAACGTGTCAACACACAACGAGGTAGTTACATGGCACACCTGTCCAACATGTCCATATACATTGTACTAGGTACATAGCAGATGAATCCACAATGTCCATATACTGAGAGCTAGCTATATGGTAGACAACTCAAATATGTTCATATACAGAGAGCTACCTACCTCGCAGATCAGTGAAAAATCTACATACAGAGGCTAGCTATATGTCAGACGAGTCCAATTTGTCTATATACAGAGAGCTAGCTACATGGCAGGGTAGTACAACAATTCCATATACAGAGTTCTATCTACAAGGCAGATAAGTCCAACTTATCTATATACAGAGAGCTAGCTACATGGCAGGGTAGTGCAACATTTCCATATACAGTGTTCTAG
>NW_006408995.1:200800-209080 GCF_000296735.1 Chrysochloris asiatica | reverse complement strand
TCTATCTACAAGGCAGATAAGTCCAACTTATCTATATACAGAGAGCTAGCTACATGGCAGGGTAGTGCAACATTTCCATATACAGTGTTCTAGCTACATGACTGATGTGTCTAACATGTCTGTATACTGAGAGCTACCTACATGGCAAAGTAGTCCTTCATGTTATATACAGGGTACTAGCTACATGGCAGACATGTCCAATATGTTCATATACACAGAGCTACCTACTCGACAGATAATGCCAACATATCCATGTACAGAAAGCTAGCTACATGGCAGTCAAGTCCAAAATGTCCATATACACAGAGCTAGCTACATGACAAGGTAGTGTAACATTTCCATATACAGAGTTCTAACTACAAGGTAGATGAGTCCATCTTGTCTATATACAGTGAGCGAGCTGCATGGCAGAGTAGTGCAACATTTCCATATACAGTGTTCTCACTATATGGCAGATGTGTCCAACGTGTCCATTAACTGAAAGCTAACTATATGGCAGATCATTCCAAAATATCCATACACAGAGAGGTATCTACATGTCAGATGAGTCCAAAATGTCCATATACAAAGAGCTAGCTACATGGTAGAGTAGTGCATCATTTCCATATACAGAGTGTATGCTACATGGCAGATGAGTACAAAGTATTCATATAATGAGAGCTAGCTATATGGCAGAGTAGTCCAAAATGTCCATATAAAGAGCACTAGCTACCTGGCTAATGAGTCCAACATGTCCATATACTGACAGCTAGCTACATGGAAGACAAGTCCAATATGTTCTTATAGAGAGAGCTACTTAATTAGCAGATCAGTCCAACATATCCATGTACAGAGAGCTAACTACATGGCATCCGAGTCCAAATTGTCCATATAGAGATAGCTAGCTACATGACATGGTAGTGCAACATTTCCATATACAGAGTTCTAGCTACAAGGCAGATGAGTCCAACTTGTCTAAATACAGAGAGATAGCTTCACAGCAGGGAAGTGCAACCTTTCCATATACAGAGCTCTGTCTACATTCCAGATGTGAAAAACATGTCCATATACTGAGAGCTTGCTAAATGGCAGAGTAGTCCAACATGTCAGTATACAGGGTACTAGCTATGTGGCAGATGAATCTAACATGTCCATATACTGAGAGCTACCTACATGGCAGTTCTGTCCATCATATCCATGTACAGAGAGGTAGCTACATGGCATACGAGTCCAAATGTCCATATACAGAGAGCTAGCTACATGGCAGGGTAGTGCAACATTTTCATATACAGCATTCAAGCTACAAGGCAGATGAGTTCAACTTGTCTTTAGAGAGAGAGCTAGCTTCATGGCAGAGTCATGCAGCATGTCCATATACAGGGGACTAGCTAAATGACAGATGAATCCAACATGTCCATGTACTGACCGCTAGCTACCTTGCAGACAAGTCCAATATATTCATATACATACTTGTCAGATCAGTCCAACATATCCATGTACAGAGAGCTAGGTACATGGCAGATGAGTCCAAATTATCCATATACAGAGAGCTAGCTACATGGTAGGGTAGTGCAACATTTCCATATACAGTGTTCTAGCTACAAGGAAGATGTGTCCAATGTGTCCATATACTGAGATATAGCTACATGGCAGATCAGTCCAAAATATCCATGCACAGAGAGCTTGCTACATGTCAGACGTGTCCAAAATGTCCATATACAGAGAGCTAGGTACATGCCAGGGTAGTGCAACAATTCCATGTACAGAGTTCTTTCTACAAGGTACATGATTCTAACTTGTCTATATACAGTAAGCGAGCTAAATGGCAGAGTAGTGCAACATTTCCATATACAGTGTTCTCGCTACATGACAGATGTGTCCATCGTGTCCATATACTGAGAGCTACCTATATGGCAGACCTGTCCAAAATATCCATGCACTGAGAAGTAGCTATATGTCAGATGATTCCAAAATGCCCATATACAGAGAACTAGCTACATGGGAGTGTAGTGCATCATATCCATATACAGAGTTCAAGCTACATGGCAGATGAGTACAAAGTATTCATGTAGCTACATGGCAGAGTAGTCCAACATGTCCGTATAAAGAGTACTAGCTACCTGGCTAATGAGTCCAACATGTCCACATACTAAGAGCTAGCTACATGGCAGAGGAGTCCAAAATATCCATACGTGTCTGACGTGTCCATATACTGAAAGGTACATGGTTGAGTAGTACATAATATCCATGCACAGAGAGTAGCTACATGTCATACGAGTCCAAAATATCCATATACAGAGAGCTAGCTACATGGCAGAGTACTGGATCATATCCATATACAGAGTTCTAGCTATATGTCAGATGTGTCCAATGTGTCCATAAACTGAGATAGCTACATTGCAGAGTAGTACAAAATATCCATGCACAGAGAGCAGGCTACATGTCAGATGAGTCCAAAATGTCTATATACAGAGAGATAGCTACATGGCAGAGTACTGCATCATATCCATATACAGACTTTAAGCTACATGGCAAATGAGTCCAAAGTGTTCATATACTGAGAGCTATCTACATGGCAGAGTAGTCCAAAATATCCATATAAAGAGTCCTAGCTACCTGGCTAGTGAGTCCAACATGTCCAAATACTAAGAGCTAGCTATACTGCAGGGTAGAGCAACATTTCCATATACAGATCTCTAGCTACCTGGCTATTGAGTCCAACGTGTCCATATACTGAGAACTAGCTACATGGCAGAAAATTACAATGTGTTCATATACAGAGAGCTACCTACTTGGCATATCAGTCCAACATATCCATGTACAGAGAACTAACTACATAGCAGATGAGTCTAAAATGTCCATATACAGACAGGTAGCTACATGGCAGGGTAATGCCACATTTCCATATACATAGCTGAGCTACAAGGCAGATGAGTCCAATTTGTCTATATAAAAAGAGTTAGCTACATGGCAGTGTAGTGCATCATTTCCATATACAGAGTTCTAGCTACATGGCTGATGGGTCCAACGTGTCCGTATACTGAGAACTAGCAACATGACAAAGTAGTCCATCATGCCCATATACAAGGTACTAGATACATGGCAGTTGCATCCCATATGTCCATATATTGAGAGCTAGCGAAATGGCAGACAAGTCCAATCTGTTCATATGCTGAGAGCTACCTACTTTGCAGATCAGGCAAACGTATCCCTGTACAGAGAGCTAGCTACATGTCAGATGAGTCCAAAATGTCCATATACAGACACCTAGCTACATGGCAGGGTGATGCAACATTTCCACATACAGAGTTCTAGGTACAAAGCAGATCAGTCCAAATTATCTATATACAGTGAGCTAGCTATATGGCAGAGTAGTGCAACATTTTCATATACAGTGTTCTAGCTACATGGCAGATGTGTCCAACATGTCCATATACTGAGAGCTACCTATATGACAGATAAGTCCAAAATATCCATGCACAGAGAGGTAGCTATATGTCAGACGAGTCCAAAATGTCCATATGCAGAGTGCTACCTACATCGTAGTGTAATGCATCATTTCCATATACAGAGTTTATGCTACATGGCAGATGAGTACAAAGTGTTCCTATACTGAGAGCTAACTACATGGCAGACAAGTCCAATATGTTCTTATACAGAGAGCTATCTACTTGGCAGATAAGTCCTACATATCCATGTACAGAGAGCTAGCTACATAGCAGCCGAGTCCAAAATGTCCATATACAGAGAGCTAGCTACATGGAAGGGTAGTGCAACATATCTGTATACAGAGTTCTAGCTACAAGGCATATGAATTCAACTTGTCTATATACGGAGAGCTAGCTACATTGCAGGGAAGTGCAACGTTTCCATATACAGAGTTGTAGCTACATTGCAGAGGTGACAAACGTGTCCATATACTGAGAGCTAGCTTCATGGCAGAGTAGTCAAACATGTCCATATACAGGGTCATAGCTACATGGCAGATGAATCTTATGGGTCCATATACTGAGAGCTACTTGCATGACAGATCTGTCCATCATATCTACGTACAGAGAGCTAGCTACATGGTAGACAAATCCAAAATGTCCATATACAGAGAGCTAGCTACATGGCAGGGAAGTGCCACATTTCCATATATAGAGTTCTAGCTACAAATCATATGAGTCCAACTTGTATATACAGAGAGCTAGCTACGTGGCCGAGTAGTGCAAAATGTCCATATACAGGGGACTTGCTAAATGACAGATGGGTCCAAAATGTTCATATACAGAAAGCTAGCTACACGGCAAGGGAGTGCAACATTTCCATATACAGAGTTCTAACTACAAGGTAGATGAGTCCAACTAGTCTATATATAGTGAAAGAGCTACATGGCAGCATAGTGCAACATTTCCATAAACAGTGTTCTAGCTACATGTCAGACGAGTCCAAAATGTTCATATAAAGAGAGCTAGCTACATGGGAGTGTAGTGCATCATATTCACATACAGAGTTCAATCTACATGGCAGATGAGTACAAAGTATTCATATACAGAGAGCTAGCTACATGGCAGAGTAGTCCAATGTATCCGTATAAAGAGTATTAGCTACCTGGAAAATGAGTCCAACATGTCCATATACTAAGAGGTAGCTACCTGGCAGGGTCGTGCTACATTTCCATATACAGAGTTATAGCTACCTGGCTAATGAGTCCATATACTGAGAACTAGCTACATGGTAGTCTTGTCCAATATGTTCATATACAGAGTACTAACTGAATGGCAGTTCAGTCCAAAATATTCATGTACAGAAAGCTAGCTACATAGCAGACAAGTCCAAAATGTCCATACGTGTCTGACGTGTCCATATACTGACAGCTACATGGCAGAGTAGTACATAATATGAATGCACAGAGAGCTAGCTACATGTCAGATGAGTCCAAAGTGTCCATATACAGACAGATAGCTATATGGCAGAGTACTACATCTTATCCATATACAGAGTTGAAGCTACATGGCAGATGAGTCCAAAATGTCCATATACTGAGAGCTAGCTACATGGCAGAGTAGTGCAACGTTTCCATATACAGAGTTCTAGCTACCTTCCAGATGTGACAAACGTGTCTGTAAACTGAGAGCTAGCTATATGTCAGAGTAATACAACATGTCCATATACAGTGTACTAGCTACATGGCAGATGTGTCTTACATGTCCATATTCTGAGAGGTACCTGCATGACAGATCTGTCCATCATATCCATGTACAGAGAGCTAGCTGCAACCCAGTTAAGTCCAAAATGTCCAAATTTAGAGAGCTAGCTTCATGGCAGTGTAGTGCAACATTTCCATATATAGAGTACTAACTACAAGGCATATACGTTCAACTTGTCTATATACAGAGAGCCAGCTACATGGCAGAGTACTTCAACATGTCCATATGCAGAGAACTAGCCAAATGACAGATGAGTCCAACATGTCCATATACTGAGAGCTAGCTACTGGAAGAAAAGTTCAATATGATTATATACAGAGAGCTACCTACTTGGCATATCAGTTCAACATATCCATGTACAGAGAGCTAGGTACATGGCAGGGTAGTGCAACATTTCCATATAAAGTGTTCTAGCTACAAGGAAGATGTGTCCAATGTGTCCATATACTGAGAGTTAGCTACATGGCAGATCAGTTCAAAATATCCATATACAGAGAGTTAAGTACATATTAGAAGTGTCCAAATTGTCCATATGCAGAGAGCTAGCTTCATGGGAGTGTAGTACATCATATCCATATACAGAATTCAAGCTACATGGCAGATGAGTACAAAGTGTTCATATAAAGAGAGCTACCTACATGGCAGATCAATCCAACATATACAAGTACAGAGAGCTAGCTACATAGCAGACGAGTCCAAAAAGTCCATATGCAGAGAGCTAGCTACATGGAATCGTAGTGCAACATTTCCATATACAGAGTTCTAGCTACATGGCAGATGTGTCCGACGTGTCCATATACTGAAAGCTCCCTACATGGCAGAGTAGTACAAAATATCCAGGCACAGAGAGCTAGCTACATGTCAGATGAGTCCAAAATGTCCATAAAAAGAGAGCTAGCTTCATGGCATAGTACTGCATCATATCCATATATAGAGTTGAAGCTACATGGCAGATATGTCCAATGTGTCCATATACTGAGAACTAGCTACATGGCAGACAAGTCCAATATGTTCATAGAGAGAGAGCTAGCTACATGGCATGGTAGGTCAACATTTCAATATACATGGTTCTAGCTACATGACAGATGTGTCCAACGTGTCCATATAGTGAGAAGTAGCTACATGGCAGTGTAGTGCAACATTTCCATATACAGCGTCTAGCTACATGACAGATGTGTCCAATGTGTCCATATGCTGAGTGCTAGCTACATGGCAAATCTGTCCAAAATATCCATGTACAGAGAGTTAGCTACATGGCATACAAGTTCAATATATCCATACACAGAACACTAGCTACATGGCACAGTAGTGCAACATTTTAATATACAGAGTTCTAGCTACAAGGCAAATGAGTCCAATTGTCTATAAACAGAATGCTAGCTACATGGAAAGGTAGCGCAACATTTCCATATGCAGAGTTCTAGCTAAAAGGTATAGGAGTCTAACTTCTCTATATCCATAGAGCTAGCTACAAGGCAGAGTAGTGCAAAATTTCCATATACAGAGTTATAGCTATAAGGCTGATGAGTCCAACTTGTCCATATATTGAGAGTTACCTACATAACAGAGTAGTTCAATATGTCTAAATACAGTGGGCTAGCTACAAGGAAGATGAGTCCAACATGTCTATATATAGAGAGCTATCTACATGGCAGGGTAGTACAACGTTTCCATATACAGTGTTTTAGCTCAAAAGCAGATGAGTCCAACTTGTCTACACATACAGAGCTAACTACTTGGCAAGGTAGTGCAATATTTCCATATACAGAGTTCTAGCTACATAGCAAATCAGTCCAACGTGTCCATATACAGAGTACTAGCTACATGGCAGATGAGTCCAACATGTCCATATACTGAGAGCTAGCTACATGGTAGACAAGTCAAATATGTTCATATACAGAGAGCTACCTACTTGACAGATCAGTACAACATAACCATGAACAGAGAGCAAACTATATGACAGATGACTCCAAAATGTCCATATACAGAGAGCTAGCTATATGACAGGCTTGTGCAACATTCCCATATACAGAATTCTATCTACGAGGTAGATGAGCTAGCTACATGGCAGAGTAGTGTATCATTTTCATATACTGAATTGAAGCTTCATGGCAGATGGGCCCAAGTGTTCATATACTGAGAGCAACGTGGCAGATGTATCCAACACATCCATATACTGAGATTTAGTACATGGCAGACAAGTCCAATGTGTTCATATATACAGAGCTATCTGCTTCGCAGATCAGTCCAACATATCCATGTACAGAAAGCTAGCTACATGACAGACAAGTCAATAATATCCATATTCAGAGAGTGAACTACATAGCAGAGTAGTGCAACATTTCCATATACAGAGTTCTAGATTCAAGGCAGATGAGTCCAAACTGTCTATATGCAGAGAGGTAGCTACATGGCAGAGTCCTAAATATCCATGCACAGAGAGCTAGCTACATGTCAGACGATTCCAAAATGTCCCTAAACAGAGAGATAGCTTTATGTTAGAGTAGTGCATCATTTCCACATACAGAGTTTAAGCTACATGGAAGAAGAGTCCAAAATGTCAATATACAGAGAGCTAGCTGCATGTCAGGGTAGTGCAACATTTTCATATACAGAGTGCTACCTACATGACAGATGTATCCAATGTGTCCATATACTGAGAGCTAGCTACATGGCAGAGTAGTCCAACATGTCCATATAAAGGGCACTAGCTACATGGCAGAGTAGTGCAACATTTCCATATACAGAGTTCTAGATTTAAGACAGATAAGTCCAAATTGTCTATATTCAGAGAGGTAGCTACATGGCAGAGAACTTCAATATTTCCAGATACAGAGTTCTAGCTACATGATAGGTGTGTCCAACTCGTTCATATACTGACAGCAATCCACATGGCAGAATAGTCCAACATGTCCATATGAAGAGTACTAGCTTCCTGGCTAATGAGTCCAACATGTCCATATCATGAGAGCTAGCTACATGGCAGACAAGGACAATATGTTCATATACAGAGTATATGACAGGGTAGTGCAACATTTCCATATACAGAGTTCTAGCTACATGACAGATGTGTCCAATCTGTCCATATACTGAGAGCTACCTACATTGC
>NW_006408995.1:188230-197034 GCF_000296735.1 Chrysochloris asiatica | reverse complement strand
TCACCGGACACCCCATCTTCGGGTCATCACCCCCTTGCTGAGGCCAGACCCCGGCATGAGTACAACATGTTCATATATTGAGAGCTAGCTACATGGCACGGTAGGGCAACATTTCCATATACAGAGTTCTAGCTTCAAATATGATGTGTCCAACGTGCCCATATACTGAGAGCTAGCTACATGTCAGATGGGTCCAAAAAATCCATATACAGAGAGCTTACTACATGGCAGAGTAGTGCAGCATTTCCATATACAGAGTTCAAACTACATGGCACATGAGTCCAAAGTCTTCATATTCTGAGAGTTAGTTAAATGGTAGAGTAATCCAATATGTCCATATAAAGAATGCTAGTTACATGGTATGTGTCCAACGTGTCCATATACTGAGAGCTAGCCACATGGCAGACAAGTCCAATATGATCATATATAGAGAGCTAGCTACATGGCAGGGTAGTGCAACATTTGTATATACAGAGTTCAAGCTACATGGCAGATGTGTCCAGCGTGTCTATATAATGGGAGCTAGCTACGTGGCAGAGTAGGCCAAAATGTCCATATACAGGGTACTAGCTACATGGCAGATAAGTCCAACATGTCCATATACTGAGAGCTAGCTAAATAGCAGACAAGTCCAATATGCTCATATAGAGAGAGCTACCTACTAGGCAGATCAGTCCAACATATCCATGTACAGAGAGAAAGCCACAAAGTGTTCCATACACAGAGTTCTAGCTGCATGGCAGATTTGTCCAACATGTCCATATAATGAGAGCAATCTACATGTCAGATCAGTTCAAAATATCCATGCACAGAGTGCCACCTACATGTCAGATGAGGCCAAAATCTCCATATACGGAGAGCTAGCTATATGGCAGAGTAGTGCATCATTTCCATACACAGAGTTCAAGCTACATGGCAGATGAGTCCAAAATCTCCATATACAAAGAGCTAGCTAAATGGTAGACAAGTCCAAGGTGTTCATACACAGAGAGCTCCCTACATTACAGTTCAAAGTGTCCATATACTGAAAGCTACCTACATGGCAGATCAGTCAAACATATCCATGTACAGAGGGCTAGCTACATGGTAGACAAGTCCAAAATGTTCATATACAGAGACCTAGCTACATGGCAGGATACTGCAACATTTCCATAAACAGAGTGCTAGCTGCATGGCAGATGTGTCCAACATGTCCATATACTGAGAGCAAGCTACATGGCAGAGTAGTCCAATCTGTTCATATAAAGTGTACTAGCTACATTGCAGATGACTCCAAAATGTCCATATACTGAGAGCTAACTACATGGCAGACAAGTCCAAAATGTCCATATACAGAGAGCTAGCTACATGGCAGGGTATTGCAACATTTCCATATAAAGAGTTCTGGCTACATGGCAGATGAGTCCAACTTGTTTTTGTACAGAGACTTATTTAAATGGCAGCGTAATGCAACATTTCCATATACAGAGTTCTAGCTACAAGGCAGATGAGTCCAACTTGTCTATATAAAGAGAGCTAGCTAAATGGCAGAGTAGGGCATCATTTCAATATACCGAGTTCAAGCTACATGGCAGATGACTCCAAAGTGTTCATATACTGAGAGCTAGCTATATGGCAGAGTAGTCCAACATGTCCATATAAAGAGTACTAACTACCAGGCTAATGAGTCCAACATGTCCACATACAGAGAACTAGTTACATGGCATAGTAGTCCAACATGTCCATATAAAGAGTACTAGCTACATGGCAAATATTTCCAACTTGTACATATACTGTGAGCTAGCTACATGGCAGAAAAGTCCAATATGTTCATTTACATAGAGCTACCTACATGGCAGATGAGTCCAACATATCCATGCACAGAGAGCTAGATACATGGCAAAGGAATCCAAAATGTCCATATACAGAGAGATAGCTACATGGCAGTGTATTGCAACATTTCCATATACAGAGTTCTCACAACAAGGCAGATCAGTCCACCTTGTCTATATACAGAGAGCTAGCTACATGACACTGTAGTGCAACATTTTAATAAACAGTGTTCTAGCGACATGGCAGATGTGTCCAATGTGTCCATATATTGAGAACTAGCTATATGGCAGACAATTACAATATGTTCATATACAGAGAGCTACCTACTTCACAGATGAGTACAACATATCCATGTACAGAGAGCTAGTTACATGGCAGACAAGTACAAAATGTCTTAATACAGATAGATAGCTACATGGCAGAATAGTGCAACATGCCCATATACAGAGTTCTAGGTACAAGATAGATGAGTCCAAAATGTCCATATACAGAGAACTAGCTACTTGTCAGAATAGTGCAACATTTCCATATGCAGAATTCTAGGTACATGGCAGATGTGTCCAACGTATCCATACACTGAGAGCTAGCTACATGGCAGAAAAGCCCAACATATCCATATACAGGGTACTAGCTACAAGGCAGATTAATCCAACATGTCCATATACCGAATGCTAACTACATATCAGACAAGTCCAATATGTTCATATACAGAGAGCTACATACTTGGCAGATCAGTTCAATGTACAGAGAGCTAGCTACATGGCAGACGAGAATAAAATGTTCATATACAGAGAGCTAGTTACATGGCAGAGTAGTGTAACATTTCCATATACAGAGTTCTAGCTACATGGCAGATGAGTCCAAAGTGTTCATATATTGACAGCTAGCTACATGGCAGGCAAGTCCAATATGTTCATATACAGAGAGCTAATTATTTTGTGTATCAGTATAACATATCCATGTACAGAGAGCTAGCTACATGGCAGAAGAGTCCAAAATGTCCATAAACAGGGAGCTAATAAATGACAGGGTAGTGCAACATTTCCATTTACAGAGTTCTAGCTACCCGTCAGATGAGTCCAACTTGTCTATATACATACAGCTAGCTAAATGGCAGTATAGTGCAACATTCCCATATACAGAATTCTAGGTACATGGCAGATGTGTGCAACGTACCCATATACTGAGAGCTAGCTAAATGACAGAGTAATCCTACATGTCCATATACAGTGTACTAGCTACATGGCAGATTAGTTCAACATGTCCATATACTGAGATATAGCTACATGGCAGACAAGTCCAATATGTTCATATACAGAGGGCTACCTTCTTGGCAGATCAGTCCATCATATCCATGTACGGAGAGCTAGCTACATGTCAGACGAGACCAAAATGTCCATATACAGAGAGTTAGCTACATGGCAGAGTAGTGTAACATTTCTATATACAGAGTTCTAGCTACATGGTACATGTGTCAAAATTGTCCATATACCGAGAGCTACCTACATAGCAGACAAGTCCAATATGTTCATATACAGAGAACTACCTACTTAGCAGATCCATTCAACATATCCATGTACAGAGAGCTAGTTACATGGCAGACAAGTCCAAAATGTCCATATACAGAGAGCTAGGTACATGGCAGGGTAGTACAAAATTTCCATTTACAGAGTTCTATCTACCAGGCAGATGAGTCCAACTTGTCTATATAAGGAGAGCTAGCTACATGGCAGAATAGTGCAACATTTCCATATACAGAGTTCTAGTTAAATGGCAGGTGTGTCCTACATGTTCATATACTGAGAGCTAGCTAAATGGCAGAGTAGTAAAACATGTCCATATGCAGTGTACTAGCTACATCGCAGAGGACTCCAACATGTCCATATACTGAGAGCTAGCTAAATGGCAGACAAGTCCAATATGTTCATATACAGAGAGCTACCTACTTGGCAGATCAATCCAACATATCCATATAAAGAGAACTAGCTACATGGCAGGGTAATGCAACATTTTCATATACAGAGTTCTACTACAAGGCAGATGACTGCAACTTGTCTATATACAGAGAGCTAACTACATGACAATGTAGTGCAACGTTACCATGTACAGAGTTCTAGATACATGGCAGATATGTCCAACGTTTCCATATACTGAGAGCTAGCTACATGGCACACAAGTCCAATATGTTCATATACAGAGAGCTACCTCAAGTGCAGACCAGTCCAACATATCCATGCACAGAGAGCTAGCTACATGGCAGATGAGTCCAAAATGTTCATATACAGAGAGCTAGCTATATGGCAGAGAAGTGCAACATTTCCATATATAGAATTCTAGCTACATGGGAGATGAGTCCAACATGTTGATATACTGAGAGGTAGGTACATGGCAGAGTCATCCAACATTTCCATATACAAAATACTAGCTACATGTCAGATGAGTCCAACATGTCCATATACTGAGAGTTAGCTACATGGCAGATTAGTTCAACATGTGAATATATAGAGGACATGATTAAGGCAGGTGAGTCCAACATGCTCACACAGAGAGAGCTGGTCATATGGCTGATGAGTCCAACATGTCCATATACTAGGAGTTAACTACGTACCAGATGAGTCCAACATATGATTATTTAGAGTACTAGCTACATGGCAGATGAGTCAAACGTGTTCATATACTGAGAGCTAGCTATATGGCAGAGTAGTCCAACATGTCCATATACTGAGAATTACTTTCATGACAGATGAGTCCAACATGTGTATGTTTAGAGGGCTAGCTATAAGGCAGATGAGTTCAACATGTTCATACACAACAAGCTGGCTACATAGCAGATGAGTCCAACATGTCCACATACTGGGAGTTATCTACATAACAGATGAGTCCAACATATGAATATTTAGAGTACTAGCTACATGGCCCATGAGTCCAATGTGTCCTTATACAGAATACTAGCTACATGTCAGATGTAGTACAAATGTAGTCCAAGATGTCCATATGCTGAGAGTTAGCAACATAGCAGATGATTCCAACATGTGTGTATATAGAGGACTAGCTACAAGGCAGATGAGTCCAACATGTTAATACAGAGAGAGCTGGCTACATGGCTGATGAGTCCAACATGTACAGATACTGAGAGTTAGCTACATGGCAGATGAGTCCAACATGTTACAAGGCAGATGAGTCCAACATGTTTATATATAGAGGACAGGATAAAAGGCAGATAAATACACCATGTCCATACACAGAGAGCTGGCTACATGACTGATGAGTATAACATTTCCATATACAGAGTACTAGCTACATGGCAGCAAGTCCAATATGTTCATAAACACAGAGCAACCAACAGGGCAGATCAGTCTAACATATCCATACACAGAGAGCTAGCTACATGTCAGATGAGTCAAAAATATCCCTATACAGAGAGCAAACTATATGGCAGAATAGTGCCTCCTTTCCATATACAGAGTTCTAGCTACATGACAGATGATTCTAACGTGTCCATATACAATGAGCTAGCTACATGGCAGAGTAGTGCAACATTTCCATACACAGAGTTCTAGCTACATGGCAGAGTAGTCCAACATGTCCATATACAGAGTAGTAACTACATGGAAGATGAGACCAACAGGTGTATATATAGAGAACGAGCTACAAGGCAGGTGAGTCCGACATTCTCATACACAGAGAGCAGGCTACATGGCTGATGAGGCCAAAATGTCCATATACTAAAAGTTGGCTACATGGCAGAGAAGTCCAATATGTTCATATGCAAAGAACTACCTACGTGTCAGATCAGTTCAACATATCCATGCACAGAGAAATATATACATGGAAGACAAGTCCAAAATGTCCATACACAGAGAGCTAGCTCCATAGCAGAGTAGTCCAACATGTCCATATACAGAGTACTAGCTACATGGCAGAGTAATGCATCATTTCCATATTCAGAGTTCTAGCTACATGGCAGATGAATCCAATGTGTCCATGTACAGAGAGCTAGCTATATGGCAGAATAGTGAAATATTTCCAAATACAGAGTTCTAGCTACATGGCAGATGAGTCCAACGTGGCCATATACTGAGAGCTAGCTACATGGCAGAGTAGTCGAACATGTCCATATACAGAGAGCTAGCTACATGGCAGACGAGTCCAACATGTGTTTATATAGAGAGCTTGCTACAAGGCAGATGAGTCCAACATGTTAATACAGAGAGAGCTGGCTGCATGGCAGAGTAGTCCAACATTTCCATATACAGAGACCTAGCTACATGGCAGAGTAGTCCAACATGTCCATATACTGAGTTCTAGCTACATGGCCAATGACTTCAATGTGCCCATATACTGAGAGTTAGCTGCATGCCAGATCAGTCCTAAATATATATATTTAGAGGGTTAGCTACAAGGCAGATGAGTCCAACATGTTCATACACAGAGAGCTGGCTACATAGTATATGAGTCCAACATGACCATACACTTAGAGTTAGCTACATGGCAGATGAGTCCAACATATGTATATTTAGAGGATTAGCTACATGGAAGACAAGTCCAATATCTTCATATATAGATGGCTACCTACATGGCAGATTAGTCCAACATATCCATGCAAAGAAAGTTAGCTACATGGCTGACAATTCCACAATGTCCATATAGAGAGAGCTAGCTACATGGCAGAACAGTGCAATATTTCCAAATACAGAGTTCTGGTTACACAGCAGATGAGTCCAATGTGTCCTTGTACAGAGAGCTAGCTACTTGGTAGAGTAGTGAACATTTCCATATACAGAATACTAGCTACATGGCAGATAATTCCAACGTGTCCATATACAGAGAGCTAGCTACAAGGCAGAGTATTCCATCATTTCCATATACAGAGTTCTAGCTACATGGCAGAGTAGTCCAATGTGTCCATTTATGACAGCTAGATACATAGCAGAGTACTCCAACATGTCCATATGCATAGTACTAGCTACATGGCCGAGGAGTCCACCATGTCCACATACTGAGAGCTAGCTACATGGCAAACAATTCCAATATGTTCCTATACAGAGAGCAACATATATGGAAGATCAGTCCAACATATCCATGCAGAGAGAAATAGCTACATGGCAGTAGAGTCCAAAATATCCATATACAGTAAGCTAGCTACATGGCAGAGTAATGAAACATTTCCATATACAGAGTTCTAGCTAAATGGCAGATAACTCCAACATGTCCATATATTGAGAGATAATTACATGGCAGATTATAGTACAACATGCCCATATACAGAGGACTAGATACATGGTAGAGTAGTGCATCATTTCCATATACAGAGTTCTAGCTACATGGCAGATGAGTCCAACGTGTCCATATACTGAGTGTAATATAATGGAAGAAGATTCCAACATGTTTATATTTAGAGGGCTAGCTACAAGGCAGATGAGTACAACATGTTCATAAACAGACAGCTGGCTCCATGGCTGATGAGTCCACCATGTCCATAGACTGAGAGCTAGCTACATGGCAGAGAAGTACAATATATTTATATAAAGAGAGCTACCTACATGTCAGATCACTCCATCATTTCCATGTACAGAGAGCTAGCTACATGGCAGACGAATCCAAAGTGTCCATAAATAGAGAGCTAGCTATGTGGCAGAGTAGAGCAACATTTCCATATACAGAGTTCTTGCTACATGGCAGAGGAATACAACATGTCCATGTACTGAGAGCTAGCTACATAGCAGAGTAGTCCAATGTGTCCATGTACAGAGTACTAGCTACAAGGCTAATGAGTCCATCTTGTCCATATAATGAGAGCTAGCTATATGGCAGACAAGTCCAATATGTTCATATACAGAGAGCTAACTACATGGCAAATCAGTGCAACATGTCCATGTAAAGAGAGCTAGTTTCATGGCAGATGACTCCAAAAGGTCCATATACAAAGAGCTATCTACATGGCAGAGTATTGCAACATGTCAATATAGAGTGTTCTAGCTACATGGTAGATGAGTTCAACATGCTCATACACAGAGTACTGGCTACATGGCAGATGAGTCCAACATTTTCATATACTGTTAGCTAGCTACATGGCATATCAATCCAACATATACATGTTGAGAGCTAGCTACATGGCAGACGAGTCCAAAATATCCATATACAGAGAGATAGCTTCTTGGCAGAGTAGTGCAACATTTCCATATAAAGAGTTCCAGCTACATGATTACTTGTCTATATACTGAGAGCTAGCAACATTGCAGAGTAGTCCAACACGTCCATATACAGAGTACTAGCTACATGGCAGATGAGTCCAACATGTCCATATACTGAGAGTTAGCTATATGCCAGATCAGTCCTACATATGTATAATTAGATGGCTTGCTACAAGACAGATGAGTCCAACATGTTCATACACAGAGGGCTGACTACATGGCAGAACAGTCCAAATTGTCCATATATAGTGAGCTAGCTACATGGCAGAGTAGTGCAACATTTCCATATACAGAGTTCTGGCTACATGACAGATAAGTCCAACGTGTCCTTGTATACAGAGTTTAATTCATGGCAGAGTAGAGGAACATTTCTATATACAGAGTTCTAGCTACATGGCAGATTAATGAACGTGTCCATTTATGAGAGCTAGATACATAGCAGAGTAGTACAACATGTCCATATACAGAGTACTATTGACAAGGCTAATGAGTCCAACTTGTCCACATAATGAGAGCTAGCTACATGGCAGACAAGTCCAATGTGTTCATATACAGAGAGCTACCTATATGACAGATCAGTGCAACATGTCCATGTACAGAGAACTAGCTACATGTCAGACGAGTCCAAAATGACCATATACAGAGAGATAGCTTCTTGGCAGAGTAGTGCAACATTTCCATATACAAAGTTCTAGCTAAATGACAGATAAGTCCTACATGTCCATACACTGAGAGATAATTACATGGCAGATATTTCCAATGTGTCCATATACTGACAGCTATCTACATGGCAGAGTA
>NW_006408995.1:185857-187489 GCF_000296735.1 Chrysochloris asiatica | reverse complement strand
GGGAGAGCTAGCTACATGGCAGAGTCTTTCAACATTTCCATATACAGAGTACTAGCTACATGGTAGATGAGTCCAAAATGTGTATATATAGAGGACTATCTACAAGGCAGATGAGTCCAACATGTTCATAAAGAGAGAGCTGGCTACATGGCTGATGAGTCCACCATGTCCATATACAGAGAGCTAGCTGTATGGCTGACAAGTCCAATATATTCATATAGAGAGAGATACCTATTTGTCAGATCAGTCCAACACATCCATGCACATAGTGCTAGCTACATGGCAGAAGAGTCCAAAATGTCCATATACAGAGAGCTAGCTACATGGCAGGTGAGTCCAATATGTGTATACATAGAGATTTAGCTACAAGGCAGATGAGTCCCACATGTTAATAAAGAGAGAGATGGCTACATGGCTGATGAGTCCAACATGTCCATATACATAGAGCTAGCTACATGGCAGATGAGTCCAACATATCCATATACTGAGAGATAGCTACATGGAAGATGAGTCCAACATGTGGATATATAGAGAAATAGCTGCATGGAAGATGAGTCCAACATGTTCATACAGACAGAGCTTGCTACATGGCTGATTACTCCAACATTTCAATATACAGAGAGCTAGCTACATCGCACACAAGTCCTTTATGTTCATATACAGTGAACTACCTACATTGCAGATCCGTCCAACATATCCATGCACAGAGATTTATCTACATGACAGATGAGTCCATAATGTCCATATTCAGAGATCTAGACACATGTCAGAGAAGTCCAACATTTCCATATACAGAGTACTAGCTACATAGCAGATGAGTCCAATGTGTCCATTAACAGATAGCTTTCTACATGACAGAGTAGTCCAACATGTCCATATACGGAGTACTAGCTACATGGCAGATGAGTTAAATATGTCCATACACTGAGAGTTTGCTACATAGCTGATGAATCCAACATGTGTATATATAGAGGACTAGCTACAAGGTAGATGAGTATACCATGTTCATACAGAGAGAGTTCACTACATGGCTGCTGAGTCTAACATGTCCAAATACAGAGAGCTAGCTACATGTCAGACAAGTCCAAAGTGTCCATACACAGAGAGCTAGCAACATGGCAGATGATTACAGCATGTCCATATACTGACAGCTAGCTACATGGCAGAGTTGCCCAACATTTCCATATACAGAGTAATATCTACATGGTAGATGAGTCCAACATGTCCTTATACTGAGAGCTAGCTACATTGCAGACAAGCCCAATATATTCATATACAGAGAGCTACCTACATGGCAAATCAGTCCAACATATCCATGCACACAGAGCTATCTACATGGCAGAAGTGTCCAAAAAGTCCATATACAGAAAGCTATCCACATGTCAGAGTAATGCAACATTTCCATATACAGAGTTCTAGCTACATGGCAGATGAATCCAATGTGTCCATATACTGAGAGCTAGCTACATGGCAGAGAAGTCCAACATTTTCATATACAAAGTACTAGCTACATGACAGATGAGTTCAACATGTCCATATACTGAGAGATAGCTACATGGTAGATGAGTCCAACATGTGTATATATAGAGGACTAGCTACAAGGCAGATGAGTCAAACATGTTCATACAGAGA
>NW_006408995.1:183876-185087 GCF_000296735.1 Chrysochloris asiatica | reverse complement strand
CAATATGTTCAAATACAGAGAGCTACCTACATGTCAGATCAGTCCAATATATCCATGCACAGTGAGCTAGCTACATGGCAGATCGGTACAAAATGTCCATATACAGAGAGCTAGCAACATGGCAGCATAATGCAACATTTCCATATACAGAGTTCTAGCTATATGGCAGCTGAGTACAACATGTCCATTTACTGTGAGCTAGCTACATGACAGAGTAGTCCAACATGTCTGTATACTGAGAAATAGCTATATGGCAGATGAGTCCAAAATGTGTATATATAGAGAAATAGCTACAAGGAAGATTAGTCCCACATGTTCATACAGAGAACTGGCTACATGGCTAATGAGTCCAACATGTCCAAATACATGGCAGATCATTCCAACGTGTCCATATGCTGACAGATAGCTACATGGCAGAGTGGTCCAACATTTACATATACAGAGTACTAGCTACATGGCAGATGAGTCCAACATTTCCATATACTGAGTGTTAGCTATATGGTAGATGAGTCCGCCATGTGTATATATAGAGAACTACCTGCAAGGCAGATGAGTCCAACAAGTTCATACATTGAGAGCTGGCTACATAGCTGATGAGTTCAACATGTACATATACTGAGAGCTAGCTACATGCCAGACAAGACGAATATGTTCAAATATAGAGAGCTACCTACATGACAGATCAGTCCAACATATCCATACGCAGTAAGCTAACTACACGGCAGACGAGTGCAAAATGTCCATATAGAGAGAACTAGCTACATGGCAGAGTAGTGAACCATTTCCATATACAGAGTTCAAGTTATATGGCAGAAGAGTCCAACGTGTCCATATACAGAGAGTTAGCTACATGGCAGACAAGTCCAAAATGTCCATGATCAGAGAGCTAGCTACATTTTCAGATGATTACAACGTGTCCATATACTGACAGCTTGCTGCATGGCAGAGTCGTCCGACATTTCAATATACAGAGTACTAGCTACATGACAAATGAGTCCAACATGTCCATATACTGAGTGTTAGCTACATGGCAGATGAGTCCAACATGTGTATCTATAGAGGACTAGCAACAAGGCTGATGAGTCCAACATGTCCATATATAGAGAGCTAGCCATATGGCAGACAAGTCCAATATGTTCATATACAGAGAGATACCTATATGTCAGATCAGTCCAACATATCCATGCACAGAATGCTAGCTACATGGAAGA
>NW_006408995.1:180813-181591 GCF_000296735.1 Chrysochloris asiatica | reverse complement strand
ATAGCTCTCTGTATATGAACATATAGAATTTGACTGCCATATAGCTAGCTCTCAGTATATGGACATGTTGGATTCATCAGCCATATAGTCAGCTCTCTCTGTATGAACATGTTGGACTCAACTGCCTTGTAGCTAGTCCTCTGTATATACACATGTTGGACTCGTCTGCCATGTGGCTATTACTATGTATATGGACATTTTGGACTACTCTGCCATATAGCTAGCTATCAGTATATAGACATGTTGTACTCATTTGCCATGTAGCTAGGACTCTGTATATGGAAACGTTGCTCTACTCTGCCATGTAGCCAGCTCTCTGTACATGAACATTTTGTACTAATCTGCCATGTAGCTAGCACTCTGTACATGTATATGATGGACTGATCTGCTATGTAGTTAGATCTCTGTATATGAAGATATTGGACTTGTATGCCATGTAGCAAGCCCTCTAAATAGTCATATGTTGGACTCATCTGCCACGTAGCTAACTCCCAGTATATGGACATGTTGGACTCATCTGCCATGTAGCTAGCCCTCAAAATATACACATGTTGGACTCATCTCCCATGAAGCTAACTCTCGGTATTTGGACATGTTGGACTTATCAGCAAAGAAGCTAGAACACCGTATATGGACATGTTGAACTACTCTGCCATGTAGCTGACTCCATATATGGACACATTGGACACATCTGCCATGTAGCTAGAACTCTGTATATGGAAATGTTGCACTACTCTGCCATGTAGCTAGCTCTCTGTATATGGACATATTGGACTCA
>NW_006408995.1:178253-178753 GCF_000296735.1 Chrysochloris asiatica | reverse complement strand
AACTCTGTATATGGAAATGTTACACTACTCTGCAATGTAGCTAGCTCTCTGTATATGGACACATTGGACTCATCTAGCATGTAACTAGAACTCTATATATGGAAATGTTGCACTACTGTATCATGTAGCTAGCTCTCTGTATAAAGACAATTTGGACTCGTCTGCCATGTAGCTAGCTTTCTGTACATGGATATGTGGGACTGATCTGCCATGTATTTAGCTCTCTCTATATGAACATATTGGACTTGTCTGCCATGTAGCTAGCCCTCTAAATATGCACATGTTGGACTCCTCTACCACATAGCTAACTCTCAGTATATGACGTGTTGTAATCATCTGCCATGTAGCTAACTCTCTGTGTATGACCATGTTGGACTCATCTGCCTTGTAGCTCGCCCTCTGTGTGTACACATGTTGGATTAATCTACAATGTAGCTAAATTTCAGTATATGGACATGTTTGACTACTCTGCCATGTAGCTAGCTCTCAGTATATGGATA
>NW_006408995.1:155574-161051 GCF_000296735.1 Chrysochloris asiatica | reverse complement strand
TACACAGCAGAGTAGTCAAGCATGTCCATATACAGAGTTCTAGCTACATGGCCAATGTTTCCAACATGTCCATATACTGAGATTTACATTCATGCCAGATCAGTCCTACATATGTATATTTATAGGGTTAGCTACAAGGCAGATGAGTCCAACATGTTCATACACAGAGAGCTGGCTACATGGCAGATCAGTTCAACATGTCCATACATTTAGAGTTAGCTACTTGGCAGAGGACTCCAACATATGTATATTTAGAGGATTAGCTACATGGCAGACAAATCCAATATCTTCATATACATAGAGCTACCTACATGGCATATTAGTCCAACATATTCATGCACAGAGTGCTAGCTACATGTCTGACGATTCCATAATGACCATAGAGAGAGAGCTAGCTACATGGCAGAGCAAGACAACATTTCCATATACAGAGTTCTAGCTACATGGCAGCTGAGTCCAACGTGTCCATGTAAAGAGAGCTAGCTACATGGTAGAGTAGTACAACTTTTCTGTATACAGAAATCTAGCTATATGGCTGATAAGTCCAACGTGTCCATATATAAAGAACTAGCTACATGGCAGAGTAGTCCAACATGTTCATATACAGAGTTCTAGTTACATGGCTCATGAGTCCAAGATGTCCATATACTGAGAGGTAGCTACATGGCACATGAGCCCAACATATGTATATTTAGAAGGCTAGCTTCAAGTCAGATGAGTCCAACATTATCATACAGAGGTAGCAGGCTACATGGCATATGAGTCCAACATGTTCATACCCTTAGAGTTAGCTATGTGGCAGATGAGTCCAACATACGTATATTAAGTGGGCTAGCTACATGGCAGACAAGTCCAATATCTTCATATACATAGAGCTACCTACATAGCAGGTCAGTCCAACATATCCATGTGCAGAATGCTAGATAATTGGTAGACGAGTCCAAAATGTCCATATTCAGAGAGCTAGCTACATAGCAGATTAGGACAACATTTCCAAATACAGAATACTAGCTACATGGCAGATGATTCCAACATGTCCATATATAGAGAACTAGCTCCATGGCAGAGTAGTACCACATGTCCATATACAATGTACTAGATACATGGCAGAGTAGTACAACATTTCCATATACAGAGTTCTGGCTACATGACAGATAAGTCCAACATGTCGATATATGGAGAGCTACCTATATGGCAGAGTAGTCCAACATGACCAAATATAGACTTCTAACTACATGGCAGATGAGAATAATGTGTCCATATACTGATTGTACATATACTACATGGCTGAGTAGTACAACATGTCCCTATTCATAGTACTAGCTACATGGCAGATGAGTCCAAAATGTCCACACCTGAGAATTAGCTACATGGCAGATGAATCCAACAAGTGTATATATAGAGGACTAGCTGCAAGACAAATGAGTCCAACATGTTCATACAGAGAGAGGTGGCTACATGGCAGAAGAGTTTAAAATGTCCATATACAGAGAGCTAGTTTCATGGAGGAGTATTGCAACATTTCACTATACAGAGTTCTAGATACATGGCAGATGAGTCCAACGTGCCCATATACTGAGAGCTCGCTACATTGCATAGTACTCCAATATGTCGAAATACAGAGTAATAGCTACATATCAGATAAGTCCAACTTGCCCATATACTGAGTGTTATATACATGGAAGAAAATTCCAACATGTTTATATTTAGAGGGCTAGCTACAAGGCAGATGAGTACAACATGTTCATATACAGAGAGCTACCTACATGTCAGATCACTCCATCATTTCCATTTACAGAGAGCTAGCTACATGGCAGACGAGTCCAAAGTGTCCATAAATAGAGAGCTAGCTACATGGCAGAGTAGTGCAACATTTTCATATACAGAGTTCTAGCTACATGGAAGATGAGTCCAACGTGGCCATATATACAGAGTTAGGTTCATGGCAGAGTAGAGCATCATTTCCATATACAGAGTTCTAGCTACATGGCAGATGAAAACAACATGTCCATATACTGAGAGCTAGCTACATAGCAGAGTAATCCAACATGTCCACATACAGAGTACTAGCTACAAGGCTAATGAGTCCAACTTGTCCATATAATGAGAGCTAGCTACATGGGAGAGATGTCCAATATGTTCACATACAGAGACCTACCTACATGGCAAATCAGTGCAACATGTCCATGTACAGAGAGCTAGCCACATGGCAGACGACTCAAAATGTCCATATACAGAGAGCTAGCTACATAGCAGAGTAGTCCAACATTTCAATATAGAGTGTTCTAGCTACATGGTAGATGAGTCCAACATGTTCATACACAGAGTTCTGGCTACATGGTTACTTGTCTATAAACTGAGAGCTAACAACATGGCAGAGTAGTCCAACAAGTCCAAATACAGAGTACTAGCTACATGGCAGATGAGTCCAACATGTGTATATATAGACGAGTAGCTACAAGGCAGGTGAGTCCAACATTCTCATACACAGAGAAGAGGTTCCATGGTTGTTTATTCCAACATGTCCATATAATGTGAGCTTGCTACATGGCAGACAAGTCCAATATGTTCATATAAAGAGAGCGACCTACATGGCAGATCAGTCCAACATAACCATGCACAGAGAGCTAGCTACATGGCTTACGATTCTAAAATGTCCATATACAGAGAGCTAGCTACATGGCAGAGCAATGCAACATTTAATATACAAAGTTCTAGCTACATGGCAGTTGAGACCAACGTGTCCATATACTGAGCACTACCTACATGGCAGAGTAGTCCAACATTTCCATATACAGAGTTCTAGCTACATGGGTGATGAGTCCAAGGTGTCAATATACAGAGAACTATCTACATGACAGAAAAATCCAATATGTTCATATACAGAGAGCTACCTATATGGCAGATCAGTCCAACATATCCATGCACAGATAGCTAGCTACATTACAGACGATTCTAAAATGTCCATATACAGAGAGCAAGCTACATGTAAGACAAGTCCAATATGTACATATACAGAGAGCTACCTATATGGCAGATCAGTCCAACATATCTATGCATAGAGAGCTATCTACATTACAGACAAGTCCAAAATGTCCATTTACAGAGAGCTAGCTACAAGGTAGGGTAGTGCAACATTTCCATATACAGAGTTCTCGCTACTTGGCAGATGAGTCCAACGTGTCCCAATACAGAGAGATAGCTACATGGCAGAGTAGTCCAACATGTCCAAATACAGAGTACTAGCTACATGGCAGATGACTCCAAAATGCCCATATACTGAGAGTTAGCTACATGGCAGATGAGTCCAACATGTACATATACTGAGAGTTGCAACATGGCAGATAAGTCCAACATGTTTATATACAGAGGACAAGATACAAGGCAGATGAGTCCACCATGTTCATACACAGAGAGCTGGCTACATGACTGATGAGTACAACATTTCCATATACAGAGAGCTAGCCACATGGCAGCAAGTCCAATATGTTCATATGCACAGAGCAACCTACATGGCAGATCAGTCTAACATATCCATGCACAGAGAGCTAGCTACTTGGCAGACGAGTCAAAAATATCCCTATACAGTGAACTAGCTATATGGCAGAATAGTGCCTCACTTCCTTATACAGAGTTCTAGCTACATGACAGATGATTCTAACATATACAATGTGCCCATATACAATGAGTTAGTTACATGGTAGAGTAATGCAACATTTCCATATACAGAGTTCTCGCTACATGGCAGATGAGCCCAACGTGTCCCTATACATTGAGCTAGCTACATGGCAGAGTAGTCCAACTTGTCCAAATACAGAGTACTAGCTACCTGGCAGATGGGTCCAACATGTCCATATACTGAGAGTTAATTACATGGCAGATGAGTTCAACATGTGTATATATAGAGGACTAACTACAAGGCAAATGAGTCCAACATGCTCATACAGAAAGAGCTTGCAACATGGCTGATGAGTCCAACATGTCCATATACAGTGAGCTAGCTACATGGCAGACAAGTCCAACATGATCATATACAGGGAGCTACCTACAAGGCAGATCAATCCAACATATCCATGCACAGAGCGCTATCTACATGACAGAAGAGTTCAAAATGTCCATATACAGAGAGTTTGCTACATGGCAGAGTAGAGCAACATTTTCATATACAGATTTCTAGCTACATGGCAGATGAGTCCAATGTGTCCATATACTGAGAGCTAGCTACATGGCAGAGTAATCCAACATTTCCATATACAGAGTACTGGCTACATGGCAGATGAGTCCAACACGTCCATATACTGAGAGCTAGCTACATAGCAGAGTAGTCCAACATGTCAATATAGAGTGTTCTAGCTACATGGTAGATGAGTCCAACATGTTCATACACAGAGTGCTGGTTACATGGCAGATGAGTCTAACATGTTCATATAATGTAAGCTAGCTACATGGCAGATGAGTCCAAACTGTCCATATACAGAGAGATAATTTATTTGCAGAGTAGTGCAACATTTCCATATACAGAGTTCTAGCTACACGGTTACTTGTCTATATACTGAGAGCTAGCAATGTGGCAGAGTAGTCCAACAAATCCATATACAGAGTACTAGCTACATGGCAGATGAGTCCAACACGTGTATATATAGAGGAATAGCTACAGGACAGGGTAGTCCAACATTCTCATACACAGAGAACAGGCTCCATTACTGATTAGTCCAACATGTCCATATAATGTGAGCTTGCTACATGGCAGACAAGTCCAATATGTTCATATACAGAGAGCTACCTACATGGCAGATCATTCCAACATATCCATGACCAGAGAGCTAGCTACATGGCTGACGATTCCAAAATGTCCATATACAGAGAGCAAGCTACATGGCAGAGCAGTGCAACATTTCCATATACAGATTTCTAGCTACATGGCAGATGAGTCCAACATGTCCATATATACATAGTTAGCTTCATGGAAGAGTAGAGCAACATTTCCAGATACAGAGTTCTAGCTACATGGCAGATGAATACAACATGTCCATATACAGAGTACTAGCTACAAGGCTAATGAGTACAACTTGTACATATAATGAGAGTTAGCTACATGGCAGACAAGTCCAATATGTTCATATACAGAGAGCTACCCTTATGTCAGAGTAGTGCAACATGTCCATGTACAGAGAGCTAGCTACGTGGCAGACGAGTCCAAAATGTCCATATACAGAAAGATAGCTTCTTGGCAGAATAGTGCAACAATTCCATATACAGAGTTCTAACTACACGGTTACATGTCTAGATACTGAGAGCTAGCATCATGGCAGAGTAGTCCAATATATCCATATACAGAGTACTAGCTATATGGCAGATGAATCCAATATGTGTATATATAGAGGAGTAGCTACAAGACGGGTGAGTCCAACACCTCCATATAATGTGAGCTAGCTACATGTCAGGCAAGTCCAATATATTCATATACAGAGAGCTAC
>NW_006408995.1:154329-155161 GCF_000296735.1 Chrysochloris asiatica | reverse complement strand
AGAGCTAGCTGCATGGCAGACAAGTCCAATATGTTCATATACAGAAAGCTACTTACATGGCCGATCAGTCCAACATATCCATGTACAGAGAGCTAGCTGCACGGCAGTAGAGTCCAAATTGTCCATATACAGAGAGTTAGATACATGGCAGAGTAGTGCAACATTTCCATATACAGAGTTATAGCTACATGGCAGATGAATCCTACATGTGTATATATAGATGGATAACTACAAGACCGATGAGTCCAACATGTTCATAAAGAGCTGGCTACATGACAGATGAGTCCAACATGTCCATATACCGAGAGCTAGCTATATGGCAGGATAGTTCAACATGTCCACATACAGAGTACTAGCTAATGGCAGATGAGTCCAACCTGTCCATATACTGAGAGTTAGCTACAAGACAGATGAGTCCAACATGTTCATACACAGAGATTCGGCTACATGGCTGAGGAATCCAACATGTTCATATACTGAGAGATAGCTACATGGCAGAAAAGTCAAATATCATCATATACAGAGAGCTACCTTCATGGCAGATCAGTGTAACATATCCATGTACAAAGTGCTAGCTACATGGCATAAGAGTACAAAATGTTCATATACAGAGAGCAAGTTCCATGTCAGAATAGTGCAAAATTTGCATATACAAAGTTCTAGCAACTTGGCAGATGAGTCCAACATGTCCAATACAGAGAGCTAGCTACATGGCAGAGTAGTTCAACATTTCCATATACAGAGTTTTAGGTACATGGCAAATGAATACAACGTGTCCATATACTGAGAGCTAGCTACATGGCATAGTAGTCCAACATGTCCATATACAGAG
>NW_006408995.1:152183-154145 GCF_000296735.1 Chrysochloris asiatica | reverse complement strand
GATGAATCCAATATGTGTATATTTAGAGGGATAGCTACAAGACAGATGAGTCAAATATGTTCATACACAGAGAGCTGGGTATATGGCTGATGAGTCCAACATGTCCTTATATAGAGAACTATCTACATAGCAGGCAAATCCAACATCTTAATAAACCAAGAGCTACCTACATGGCAGATCTGTCCAACATACCCATGTACAGAGACCTAGCTTCTTGGCAGAAGAGTCCAAAATGTCCGCATGCAGAGAGCAACCTACATGGCAGACGAGTGCAACATTTCCATATACAGAGTTCTGGCTACATGACAGATGAGTCCCATATGTCCATATACTGAGAGCTAGCTACATGAAAGTGTAGTTCAGCATGTCCATATACAGAGTACTAGCTACATGGCAGATGAATCCAACAAGTCCATATACTGAGAGTTAGATACATGGCAGATGAGTCCAACATATGTATATTTAGATGGCTAGCTACAAGGCAGATGAGTCCAACATGTTCATACACAAACAGCTGGCTACATGGCTGATGAGTCATAAATGTCCATATACAGAGAGCTAGCTACAATGCAGAGTAGTCCAAAATGTCCATATACAGACTTCTAGCTATATGGCAGATGGGTCCATCTTGTCCATATACTGAGAGCTAGCTATATGGCAGAGTAGTCCAACATGTCCATATACAGAGGTGCAGCTACATGGCAGATGAGTCCAACATGTCCATATACTGAGAATTAGCTTCATGGCAGATGAGTCCAACATGTGTATATTTAGAGGGCTAGTTACAAGGCAGATGAGCCCAACATGTTTATACACAACGAGCTGGCTACATGGCAGATGAATCCACCATGTCCATATACTGAGAGTTAGCTTCATGTCAGATGAGTCCAAAATGTCCATAAACTGAGAGTTAGCTACATGGCAGATGATTCCAACATGTGTATATTTAGAGGACTAGCTACAAAGCAGATGAGTCCAACGTGTTCATATACAGAGAGCTGGCTACATTTCTGATGAGTCCAAAATGTCGATATACAGAGATCCAGCTACATGGAAGACAAGTCCAATATGTCCATATACAGAGAGCTACCTATGTGTCAGATCAGTCCAACCTATCCATGCACAGAGACCTCTCTACATTACAGACAATTCCAAAATATCCATATGCAGAGAGCTAGCTACAAGGTAGAGTAGCGCATCATTTCTATATGCAGAGTTCTCGCTGCATGGCAGATGAGTCCAACGTGTCTCTATACAGAGAGATAGCTACATGGCAGAGTAGTCCAACGTTTCCAAATACAGAGTACTAAATACATGGTGGATGGGTCCAACCTGTCCATATACTGAGAGTTAGCTAAATGACAGATGAGTCCAACATGTTTAAATATAGAGCACAAGATACAAGGCAGATGAGTCCAATGTGTTCATACTCAGAGAGTTGGCTACATGACTGATGAGTACAACATTTCCATTTACAGAGATATGGCGGCAAGTCCAATATGTTCATATACACAGAGCTACCTACATGGTAGATCAGTTTAACATATCTATACACAGAGAGCTAGCTTCATGGCAGACGAGTAAAAAATATCCTTATACAGAGAGTGAGCTACATGGCAGAACAGTGCCTCATTTCCATGTACAGGGTTCGAGATACATGACAGATGATTCTAACGTGTTCACATACAATAAGTTAGCTACTTTGCAGAGTAGTCCAACATGTCCATATAAAGAGTACTAGATAAATAGCAGATGGGTCTAACATGTCCAGATACTGAGAGTTGGCCACATGGCAGATGAGTCCAACATGTATATATAGAGAGATAGGACTACCTACAAGGCAGATGAGGCCAACATGTCCATATACTGAGAGCTACATGGTTGATGAGTCCAACATGTCAATATACAGAGAACTAGCTACATGACAGACAAATCCAACATGTTCATATACAGAGAGCTACC
>NW_006408995.1:150292-150988 GCF_000296735.1 Chrysochloris asiatica | reverse complement strand
CTCTATACAGAGAGATAGCTACATGGCAGAGTAGTCCAACACGTCCAAATTCAGAGTACTAGCTACATGGCAGTTGGGTCCAACATGTCCATATACTGACAATTAGCTACATGGCAGATGAGTCAAACATGTACATATACTGAGAGATAGCTACATGACAGATGAGTCCAACATGTTTAAATATAGAGCACAAGATTCGAGGCAGATGAGTCCAACGTGTTCATACACAGAGAGCTGGCTACATGACTGATGAGTACAACATTTCCATACATAGAGAGCTAGCTACATGGCAGATGAGACCAACGTGTCCCTATACATTGAGCTAGCTACATGGCAGAGTAGTCCAACGTGTCCAAATACAGAGTACTAGCTACTTGGCAGATGGGCCCAACATGACCATATGCTGAGAGTTAGTTACATGGCAGATGAGTTCAACATGTGTATATATAGAGGACTAACTAAAAGGTAAATGAGTCCAACATGTTCATACAGAAAGAGCTGGCAACATGACTGATGAGTACAACAAGTCCATATACAGCGAGCTAGCTACATGGAAGACAAGTCCAATATGATCATATACAGGGAGCTACCTACATGGCAGATCAATGCAACATATCCATGCACAGAGAGCTATCTACATGGCAGATGAGTTCAAAATGTCCATATACAGAGAGTTTGTTACTTGGCAGAGTAGAG
>NW_006408995.1:149110-150192 GCF_000296735.1 Chrysochloris asiatica | reverse complement strand
CTGATGAGTCCAATATGTTCATATTCAGAGAGCTATCTACATGGCAGATCAGTACAACATATCCATGCACAGAAATAGCTACATTGCAGACGAATTCAAAATGTCCATATACAGAGAGCTAGCCACATGGTAGAGGAGTGTAACATTTCCTTATACAGAGTTCCAGCTACATGGAAGATGAGTCCAAGGTGTCCATATACTGAGAGCTAGGTACATGGCAGAGTAGTCCAACATGTCCATATACAGAGTACAAGCTATATGGCTGATGAGTCCAAAATGTCCATATATAGAGAACTTGCTACATGGCAGAGCAGTGCAACATTTCCATATACAGATTTCTATCTACATGGCAGATGAGTCCAAGATTTCCATATACTGAGAGCTAGTTACATGGCAGATTAATCCAACATTTCCATATACAGAGTACTAGCTACATGGCAGATGAGTCCGAAGTGTCCATATACTGAGATCTAGCTAAATGGCAGTGTAGTCCAACATGTCCATATAGAGAGTACTAGCTAAATGGCAGATGAGTCCAACATATCCATATACTTAGAGTTAGTGACATGGCAGACGAGTCCAACATGTGTATATATAGATTTGTAGCTATAAGGCAGATGCATCCAACATGTTCATCCAGAGAGAGCTAGCTACATGGCTGATGAGTCCAACAAGTCCATATACAAAGACCCAGCCACATGGTAAACAAGTATAATATGTTTATATACAAAGAGCTACCTAAAGTGCACACCAGTCCAACATATCCATGCACAGAGAGCTAGCTACATGGCAGACGAGTCCAAAATGTTTATATACAGAGAGCTAGCTACATGGCAGAGTAATTCAACATTTCCATATATAGAATTCTAGCTACATGGCACATGAGTCCAACGTGTTGATATACTGAGGCCTAGCTACATGGCAGAGTCATCCAACATTTCCATATACAGAATACTAGCTACATGTCAGATGAGTCCAACTTGTCCATATACTGAGAGTTAGCTACATGTCAGAATAGTCCAACATGTATATATAGAGAGGACTTGCTCAAGGCAGATGAGTCCAACATGTTCACACAGTGA
>NW_006408995.1:147121-148519 GCF_000296735.1 Chrysochloris asiatica | reverse complement strand
TCCATATACAGTGTTCTAGCTACATGACAGATGAGTTCAACATGTCCATATACTGAGAGTTAGCTACATGGTAGATGAGACCAACATATGTATATATAGAGGATTAGCTACAAGGCAGATGAGTCCAATATGTTCATACAGAGAGAGCTGGCTACATGGCTGATGAGTACAACTTGTCCATATGCAGAGAGCTAGGTACATGGCAGACAAATCCAATATGTTCATAAACAGTGATCTACCTTCATGTTAGATCAGTCCAATATATCCATGCACAGAGAGCTAGCTACATGTCAAACGAATCCAAAGTGTCCATATACAGAGAGCTAGCTACATGGCAGAGTAGTGCAACTTTTCCACATACAGAGTTCTTTCTACATGGCAGATGAGTCCAACATATCCATGTACTGAGAGCTAGCTACATTGCAGATGAGTTAATCATGTCCATATACTGAGAGTTAGCTACATGGCAGATGAGTCCAACATGTGTATATTTAGAGAGCAAGCTACAAGGCAGGTGAATCGAACATATTCATACAGAGAGAGCTGGCTACATGGCTGAGGAGTCCAAAATGTTCATATACTAAGAGCTAGCTACAAGGCAGACAAGTCCAATATGTTCATATGCAGAGAGCTAACTACATGGCAGATCAGTCCAACAAATCCATGTACAGAGAGCTAGGGACATGACAGACGAGTCCAAAATGTCCAAATACAGAGAGCTAGATTCATGACAGCATAGTGCAACGTTTGCATATTCAGAGAACTAGCTACATGGCAGTTGAATCTAACATGTCCATATACTGAGAGTTAGCTACATAGCAGATGAGACCAACATGTGTATATTTAGTGGACTAGCTAAAAAGCAGATGAGTAGAACATATTCATACAGAGAGAACTGGCTACATGGCTGATGAGTGCAACATGTCCATATACTGAGAGCTACCCAAATGTCAGAAAAGTTCAATGTGTTCATATATAGAGAGCTACCTACATGGACGATCAGTCCAACAAATCCATGCACAGAAAGCTATGCTACATGGCAGACAAGTCCAAACTATCCATATACAGATATCAAGCTACCTGACAGACTAGTGCAACATTTCCCTATACAGAGTTCTATCTACATAGCAGATGAGTCCAACATGTCCATATACTGAGAGTTAGCTACATTGCAGTTGAGTCCAACGTGTGTATATATAGAGTACTAGCTACAAGGCAGATAAGTCCAACATGTTCATACAGAGAGAACTGGCTACATGGCTGATGAGTCCAGCATGTCCATATACAGAGAGCTAGCTACATGGCAGAGTAGTGCAACATTTCTATATACAGAGGTCTAGCTACATGGAAGATGAGTCCAACGTGTCCATATAATGAGAGCTAGCTACATGGCAGAGT
>NW_006408995.1:143792-146636 GCF_000296735.1 Chrysochloris asiatica | reverse complement strand
CAGATGAATCCAACGTGTCCATATACCGACAGCTATCTACATGGCAGAGTAGTCCAACATGGCCAATTTCAGAGGATTAGCTACATGGCAGATGAGTCCCACATGTCCATATAGTGAGAGTTAGCTACATGGCAGAGGAGTCAAACATGTCCATATACAGAGAGCTAACTACATGGCAGACATGTGTATATATAGAGGAATACATACAAGGCAGATGAGAGCTAGCTACATGGCAAACAAGTTCAAAATGTCCATATACAGACAGCTAGTTACATGGCAGAGTAGTGCAAATTGTCCATATACAGAGTTCAAGCTACATGGCAGGTGAGTCAAACGTGTCCATATATTGAGATTTAGCTACATGGCAGAGTAGTCCAACATTTCCATATACAGAGTTATAGCTACATGGCAGATGAGTCCAACATGTCCATATACTGAGTAATAGCTACATGGCAGATGAGTCCAACATGTGTATATACAAAGATCTAGCTACAAAACAGATGAGTCCAACATGTTAATACAGAGAGAGCTGGCTACATAGCTGATGATTTCAACATGTCCATATACAGAGAGCTGGCTACAATGCAGAATTGTCTAATATGTTCAAATACAGAGAGTTACTTACATGGCAGATCAGTCCAACATATACATGCACAGTGAGCTAGCTACATGGCAGACAAGTGCAAAATGTCCATATACAGAAAGCTAGCTACATGGCAGAGTTGTCTAACATTTCCATATACAGAGTACTAGCTATATGGCAGATGAGTCCAACATGTGTATATATAGAGGACTAGCTACAAGGCAGGTGAGTCCAACATGTTCATAAAGAGTGAGCTGGCTACATGGCTGATGAATCCACCATGTCCATATACAGAGAGCTAGCTATATGGCAGACAAGTCCAATATACTCGTATGCAGAGAGATACCTATCTGTCAGATCAGTCCAACATATCCATGCACAGATTGCTAGCTACATTGCAGAAGAGTCCAAAATGTCCATATACAGAGAGCTAGGTACATGGCAGAGTAATGCAACATTTCCATATACATTGTTCTAGCTACATGGCAGGTGAATCAAAGGTGTCCATGTACTGAGATCTAGTTACATGGCAGAGTAGTCCAACATGTCCTTATACAGAGTACTAGATACATGGCAGAAGATTCCAAAATGTCCATATAGTGAGTGTTAGCTACATGGCAAATGAGGCCAACATGTGTGTATATATAGGTCTAGCTACAAGGCAGATGAGTCGAAAATGTTCATTCAGAGAGAGCTGAATACATGGCTGATGAGTACAACATTTCTATACACAGAGAGCTAGCGGCATGGAATACAAGTATAATATGTTCATATACAGAGAGCTACTACATGGCAGATAAGTCCAACATATCAATGCACAGAGAACTAGCTACATGGAAGATGAGTACAAAATGTCCATATACAGAGGTAGCTAGATGGCAGAGTAGTGCAACATTTCCATATACAGAGTTCTAGCTACATGGCAGTTGAGTCCAACATGTCTATATACAGAGTACTAACTTCATGGCAGATGAGTCCAACATATCCATATACTGAGAGTTAGCTACATTGCAGATGAGTCCAACATGTGTATATGTAGAGGACTAGCTACAAGGCAGATGAGTTCTATATATTCATACAGAGACAGCTGGCTACATGGCTGATGAATCCAACATGTCCATAAACAGAGAGCTAGCTACATGGCAGACAAGTCCAATATGTTCATATACAGAAAGCTAACTACATGGCAGATCAGTCTAACATATCCATACACAGAGAGCTAGCTACAGTGCAAATGAGTACAAAATGTTCATATACAGAGAGCTAGCTACATGGCAGAGTCGTGCAATAATTCCAAATACAGAGTTTGAGCTACATGGCAGATGAGTCCAACATGTCCATATGCAGAGTAGTAGCTACATGTCAGATGAGCCCAACATGTCCATATACTGAGAGATAGCTACATGGTAGAAGAGTCCAACTTGTGTATATATAGAGGAATAGCTACAAGGAAAATAAGTCCAACATGTTCATACAGACAGATCTGGCTACATGGCTGATGACTCCAACATGTACATATACAGAGAGCTAGCGGCATGGCAGAAAAGTCCAATATATTCATATAGAGAGAGCTACTTACATGGCAGATCAGTCCAACGTATCCATGCACAGAGAGCTAGCTACATGGCAGGCGAGTCCAAAATGTCCATATACTGAGAGTTAGCTACATGGCAGAGTAGTGCATCATTTCCATATACAGATTTCTAGCTACATGGCATATGAGGCCAACATGTCCATATACTGTGAGCAAGCTACATGGCAGAGTACTCCAACTTGTCCATATACAGAGTACTTGCTACTTGGCAGATGAGTCCAACATGTCCATATACTGTGAGTTAGATAAATGTCAGATGAGTCCAACATGTGTATATATAGAGGAATAGCTATAAGGTAGATGAGTCCAACATGTTCATACTGAGAGAACTGGTTCCATGGCTGATGAGGTCAACAAGTCCACCATATACAGAGAGCTAGCTTCATGGCAGACAAGTCAAATATGTTCATATACAGAGAGCTACCTACATGGCAGAGTAGAGCAACTTTTCCTTACACAGACTTCGAGCTACATGGCAGATAACTCCAATGTGTCCATATACAGAGAGCTAGCTACATGGCAGGCAAGTCCATATACAGAGAGCTAGCTAAATGGCACAGTAGTCCAACATGTGCAAATACAGTGTACTACTACATGGTAGATGAGTCCAACATGAACATATACTGACAGTTAGCTACATGTCAGATAAGACTAACATGTTTATATA
>NW_006408995.1:138014-143597 GCF_000296735.1 Chrysochloris asiatica | reverse complement strand
GGGCAGATCAGTCCAACATATCCATGCACAGAGAACTAGGTACATGGCAGATGAGTCCAAAATGTCCATATACAGAAAAGTAGCTATATGGCAGAGTAGTGCAACATTTCCATATACAGAGTTGTAGCTACATGGCAGATGAGTACAACGTGCCCATATACTGAGAGCCACTTAAATGGCCGAGTAGTCTATGTCCATATACAGAGTATGAGCTACATGGCAGATGAGTCCTACATGTCCATATACTGTCAGTTAGCTATATCTCAGATGAGTCCAACATGTGTATATATAGAGGAGTAGCTACAAGGCAGATGAGGCCAACATGTCCATATACAGAGAGCTACCTACTTGGCAGACAAGATCAATATGTTCATATAGAGAGAGCTATCTACATGGCAAATCAGTCCAACATATCCATGCAGAAAGAGATGAGTAAAAATGTCCATATACAGAAAAGTAGCTATATGGCAGAGTAGTGCAACATTTCCATATACAGAGTTCTAGCTACATGGCAGTTGAGTCCAACGTGTCCATATACTGAGAGCTAGCTACATGGCAGAGTAGTATAATATGTCCATATACTGAGAGTTAGCTACATGGCAGATGAGTCCAGGATGTGTATATAAAGAGGAGTAGCTACAACCAGATGAGTCCAACATGTTCATACACAGAGAGCTCGTTGCATCCCTGATGAGTCCAACATATCCATACACAGAGAGCTAGCTACATGGCAGACGAGTCCAAAATGTCAATATACAGAGAGTTAGCTACATGGCAGAGTAGTGCAACATTTCCATAGAAAGAGTTCTAGCTGTATGTCAGATGAGTCCAACATGTCCATCTACTGAGAACTAGCTACATGGCAGAGTAATGCAACATTTCCATATACTGTATACTAGATTCATGGCAGATGAGTCCAACATGTCCATGTACTGAGAGGTAGCTACATGGCAGATGAGTCCAACAGGTGTATATAAAGAGGACTAGCTACAAGGCAGATGAGCCCAACATGACCGTATACTGAGAGTTACCTGCATGACGGATGAGTCCAACGTGTGTATATAGAGAAGACTAACTGCAAGGCAGATGAGTCCAACATGTTCATACAGAGAGAGTTGGCTACATGGCTGATGACTCCAACATGTCCATATACAGAGAGCTGGCTACATGGCAGCCAAGTACAATATGTTCATATAGAGAGATATCTACAAGGCAGATCAGTCCAACATATCCATACACAGAGAGCTAGCTACATGGCAGAAAAGTCCAAAATGTCCATATATAGAGGTAGCTAGATGGCAGAGTAGTGCACCATTTCCATATACAGAGTTCAAGCTACATGGCAGTTGAGTACAACGTGTCCACATACTGAGAGCTAGCTATAATGTAGAGTAGTACAACATGTCTATATACAGAGTACTAGCTAGATGGAAGAAGCTTCTAACATGTCCATAAACTGAGAGTTAGCTACATGACAGAGGAGTCCAACATGTATATATGCAGAGGACTAGCTACAAGGCAGATTAGTCCAACATGTTCATACACAGAGAGCTCGTTTCTTGGCTGATGAGTCCAAAATGTCCATATACAGAGAGCTAACTACATGGAAGAGTAGTGCAACATTTCTATATATAGTGTTTTAGCTACATGGCAGATATGTCCAATGTGTCCATATACTGAGAGTCAGCTACATGGCCGACAAGTACAATATATTCATAAACAGAGGACTACCTAGTTGGAAAATCAGTCCAACTTATCCATGTACAGAGAGCTAGCTACGTGGCAGACGAGTCCAAAATGTCCATAAACAGAGAGCTAGCTACATGGCAGAGTAGTGCAACATTTCCATATACAGAGTTCTAGCTGCATGTCATATGAACCCACCATGTCCATATACTGAGAGGTAGCTACATGGCAGCGTATTCCAACATGTCCATATACAGAGTACTACCTTCATGGCAGATGAGTCCAACATGTCCATATACTGAGAGTAAGCTATATTGCAGATGAGTCCAACATGTGGATATGTTGGACTAGCTCCAAGGCAGATGAATCCAATATGTTCATACAGAGAGAGGTGGCAACATGGCTGTTGAGTCCAACATGTCCATATACAAAGATCTAGCTACATGGCAGAGAAGTGCAACATTTCCATATGCAGAGTTCTAGCTACATGGCAGATGAGTCCAACATGTCCATATACAGAGAGCCACTCACATGGCAGAGTAGTCCATGTCCATAAACAGAGTATTGGCTACATGACAGATGAGTACAACATATCCATATATTGGGATTTACCTACATGGCAGATGATTCTAACATGTGTATATATAGAGGAGTAGCTAAAAGGCAGATGAGTCCAACATGTTCATACAGAGAGAGCTGGATACATGGCTGATGACTCCAACATGTCTATATACAGAGAGATAGCTGCTTGGCAGACAAGTCCAATATGTTCTTATAGAGAGAGCTATCTACATGGCAAATCAGTTCAACATATCCATGTACAGAGAGCTAGCTACATGGCAGATGAGTAAAAAATGTCCATATAAAGAGATAGGTAGATGGCAGGGTAGAGTAACATTTACATATACAGAGTTCTATCTACATGGCAGATGTGTCCAACAAGTCCATATACTGAGAGCTAGCTACATGACAGAATAGTACAAAAGGTCATTATACAGGGTATTAGCTACATGGCAGATGAGTGCAACATGTCCTTATACTGAGAGCTGGCTACATGGCAGACAAGTCCAATATGATCATTTACAGAGAGCTACCTACTTGGCAGATCATTTCTACTTATTAATGTACATAGAGCTAACTATATGGCAGACGAGTCCAAAATGTCCATATACAGTGAGATAGCTGCATGGCAGTGTAGTGTATCATTCCCATATACAGAGTTCTAGCTACAAGGCAGATGAGTACAAAATTCCATATACAGAAAACTGGGTACATTGCAGGGTAGTGCAACATTCCCATGTACAGAGTTCTAGCTACAATACAGAGTACTCCAAAATGTCCAAATGCAGAGAGCTAGCTTCATGGCATGGAAGTGCAACATTTCCATATACACTAGCTACATGGCAGATGTATACAACTTGTCCATAAACTGAGAGCTACCTACATGGCTGACGAGTCCAACATGTCCATATACAGTGTATTTGCTTCATGGCATATGAGTCCAACATTTCCATATACTGAAATCTAGCTACATGGCAGACAAATACAAAATGACCATATACAGCATACTAGCTACATGGCAGATGAGTTTAACATGTCCATATACTGAGAGCTAGCTACATGGCAGAAAAGTTCAAAATGCTCATATACAGAGAGCTAGCTATATGGCAAGGTAGGGCAACATTTTCACATACAGAGCTCAAGTTACAAGGCAGATCAGTCCAACTTGTCTCTATACAGAGAGCTAGTTACATGCCAGATGTGCAAAATGTCCATATACTGGGTAATAGCTACATGGTAAATGAGTCCAACATGTCCATATAATGAGTTGATACATGGAAGACGAGTCCAAAATGTCCATATACAGAGAGCTAGCTACATGGCAGGGTAGTGCAACATTTCCATATACACGGTTCTAGCTACAAGGCAGACAAGTCCAAAATGCCCATATACAGAGAGCTAGCTGCATGGCAGGGTATTGCTACATTTCTATATACAGAGTTTTAGCTACAAGGCAGATGAATCCAACATGTCTATATACAGAAAGTTAGCTACATGGCAGAGTAGTCTAACATATCCATATACAGAGTTCTAGCTCCATGGCAGATGTGTCCAATGTGTTCATATACTGAGAGTTAGCTATATCACAGTGTAGTCCAACATGTCCATACAAAGAGTACTAACTATCTGGCTAATGAGACCAACTTGTCCATATACTGAGCGCTAGCTACATGGCAGACAAGTCCAATATGTTTATATACAGAGAGCAAGCTATATGGTATAGTAGTGCAACATTTCCATATACAGTGTTCTAGTTATATGGCAGATGTGTCCAACGAGTCCATATACTGAGAGGTAGCTACATGGCAGACAAGTCCAATATGTTCTCATAAAGACAGCTACCTACTTGGAAGATCAGTCCAACATATCCATGTACAGAGTTATAGCTGCAAGGCAGACAAGTCCAAAATGTCCATTTAGAGAGAGCTAGCAACATGGCAGGGTAGTGCAACATTTCCATACACAGAGTTCTAGCTACAACGCAGAGGAGTCCAAAATGTCCATATACAGAGAGCTACCTACATGGCAGGGTAGTGCAACATTTCTGTATACAGAGTACTAGCTACATGGCATATGTGTCCAACGTGTCCATATACTTACAGCTACATACATGTCAGATGAATCCAACATGTCCATATACAGGGTATTTGCTACATGGAAGATGAGTCGAATATGTCCATATACTGAAAGCTAGCTACATGGCATATGAGTCCAAAATAACGATATACAGGATACTAGCTACATGGCATATGAGTTCAACATGTCCATATACTGAGAGGTAGCTACATGGCAGACAAGTCCAATGTGCTCATATACAGAGAGGTAGCTACAATGAAGGGTAGTGCAACATTTGCATATATAGAATTCGAGCGACAAGGCAGATGAGTCCAACTTGTCTATATACAGAGAACAAGCTACATGGCAGAATAGTGTAAAATGTCTATATACAGTGTACTAGCTACCTGGCAAATGTGTCAAACATGTCCATACACTGAGATAGCTACGTGGCAGACAAGTCCAAAATGTTCATATACAGAGAGCTACCTACTTGGAAGATCAGTCCTACATATCCATGTACATAATGCTAGGTTCATGGTAGAAGAGCCCAAAATGTCCGTATACAGAGAGGTAGCTATATGAAAGGGTAGTGCAATATTTCCATATACAGAGTTCTAGCTACAAGGCAGATGTGTCCAACTTGTCTATAAACAGAGATCTAACTACATTGCAGGGTTCTGCAACATTTCCATATACAGAGTTCTAGCTACAATGCAGATGTGTACAACTTGTCTATATACAGAGAGCTAGCTACATGGCAGAGTAATGCAACATGTCCATAAACAGAGTACTAGCTACATGGTAGATGAGTCCAACATGTCCATATACTGAGAGCTAGCTACATGACAGACTAGTCCAATATGTTCATATACAGACAGCTAGCTACATGCCGGGCTAGTGCAACATTTCCATAAACAGAATTCTAGCTACATGGCATTTGTGTCCAACGTGTCCATACACTGAAGCTAGCTACATGGCAGACAAGACCAATATGTTCATATACAGAAAGCTGCCTACTTGGAAGAGCAGTCCAACATATCTATGTACATAGAGCTAGATACATGGCAGACGAGTCCAAAATGTCCATATACAGAGAGTTAGCTGCAGGGAAGAGTAGTACTACATTTCCATATACAGAGTTCTAGCTTCAACTCAGTTGAGTCCAACTTGTCTATATACAGAGAGCTAGCTACATGACAGAGTAGTGCAAGATTTCCATATACAGGGTACTATGCCTGATGAGTCCAACATGTCCATATACTGAGAGCTAGCTACATG
>NW_006408995.1:135687-136419 GCF_000296735.1 Chrysochloris asiatica | reverse complement strand
TACATGGCAGAATAGTGTAACATTTCCATATAAAGAGTTCAAGCGACAAGGCAGATAAGTCCAACTTTTCTATATACAGAGAGCTTGCTACATGGCAGAATAGTGCAACATGTCCATATACAGGGAACTAGCTACCTAGCTGATGAATCCAACATGTCCATATACTGAGAGATATTTACTTGGCAGACAAGTCAAATATGCTTATATACAGAAAGCAAGCTGCATGGTAGGGTAGTGCTACATTTCCATATACAAAATTCAAGCGACAAAGCAGATGAATCCAACTTGTCTAAATACAGAAAGCTAGCTACATGGCCGAATAGTGCAACATGTCCATATACAGGGTACTAGCTACCTGGCTGATGAATCCAACATGCCCATATACTGAGAGATATTTACATGGCAGACAAGTCCAATATGTTCATATACAGAGGGCAAACTACTTGGCAGATCAGTCCAAAATATCCATGTACAGTGAGCTAGTTACATGGCAGACGAGTCAAAAATGTCCATATACAGGGAGATAGCTACATGGCAGGTTAGTGCAACATATCTATATACAGAGTACTATCTACATGCAGATGAGTCCAACATGTCCATATACAGAGAGTTAACTACATGACAGATGAGTCCAACGTTTGTATTTTTAGAGGGATAGCTAAAAGGCAGATAGTCCAGCATGTCAATATACAGAGAGCTGGCTACATGGCTGAGCAGTGCAACATTTCCATA
>NW_006408995.1:134093-134632 GCF_000296735.1 Chrysochloris asiatica | reverse complement strand
GCAGTCCAACATATCCATGTACAGAGAGCTAGTTTCATGGTAGACGAGTCCAAAGTGTCCATATACAGAGAGGTAGCTGCATGGAAGGTTAGTGAAATATTTATTATACAGAGTTCTAGCTACAAGTCAGATAAGTCCAACTTGTCTATATACAATGAGCTAGCTATATGCCAGGGTAGTGCAACATGTCCATATACTAGCTACATGGCAGAGTAGTCCAACATGTCCATATAGAGAGAAATAGCTACATGTCAGATAAGTCCAACATGTCCATATACTGACAGTTAGCTACATGGCAGAGTAGTCCAAAATGTCCATATATAGAGTACTAGCCTCATGGCTGAGGAGTTCAACATGTATGTATATAGAGGTCTAGCTACAAGGCAGATGAGTCCATCATGTCCATATAATGAGAGCTAGCTACATGGCAGAGAAGTCCAACATGTGTATATACAGAGAGCTAGGTATAAGGAGCTCTGGTAGCGTAGTGGTTACGAATCGGGCTGCGAACCTTAAGGTCAGTGGTTCGAAACTACCAG
>NW_006408995.1:133084-133743 GCF_000296735.1 Chrysochloris asiatica | reverse complement strand
TCCAACTTGTTCATACACAGAAAGCTGGCTACATGGCTGATAAGTCCATCATGTCCTTATGCAGAGAGCTTGCTACATGACAGAGTAGTCCAACATGTGCATATAAAAAGTTCTAGCTACATGGCAGAGTAGTCCAACAAGTCCATATACTGAGAGCTAGCTACATGGCACTGTAGTCCAACAAGTCCGTATACAGAGAGCTAGCTACGTGGCAGATGAGTACAACATGTTCATACACAGAGAGCTGGCTACATAGCTGATGAATCCAACATGTCCATATACAGAGGTAGCTACATAGCAGAGCAGTCCAACATGTCCGTATAAAGGGTTTTAGCTACATGGCAGGCGAGTCCAACATGTCCATATACAGAGTTCTAGCTTCATGGCAGATGAGTCGAACATGTCCATATACTGAGAGCTAGCTAAGTGGCAGATAATTCCAATATGTGTATATAAAGAAGACTAGCTTCAAGGCAGATGAGTCCAACATGTTCATACAGAGAGAGCTGGCTACGTGGCAGAGTAGTCCAAAATGTTCATATACAGAGTTCTAGCTTCATGGAAGATGATTTGAACATGTGCATATACTGAGAGCTAGCCACATGGTAGAGTAGTCCAACATGTCCATATATACAGTACTAGCTACATGGCAGATGAGT
>NW_006408995.1:130704-132024 GCF_000296735.1 Chrysochloris asiatica | reverse complement strand
TGGCAGATGAGTCAAACATGTCCATATACATAGAGCTAGCTACATGGGAGAGTAGTCCAACACGTCCATATAAAAAGTTCTAGCTAATTGGCAGATGAGTCTAACATGTCCATATACTGAGAGCTAGCGACATGGCAGAGTAGTCCAACATATTCATACAGAGAGAACTAGCTACATGGCAGATGAGTCCAACATGTTCATACACAGAGAGTTGGCTACATGGCTGATGAGTCCAACATGTCCATAAACAGAGAGCTAGCTACATAGCAGAGTAGTCCAACAAGTCCATATATAGGCTACTAGCTACATGGCAGATAATTCCAACATGTGTATATAAAGACAACTAGCTTCAAGGCAGATCAGTCCAACATGTGTATATAAAGAAGACTACCTTCAAGGCAGATGAGTTCAACATGTTCATACAGAGAGAGCTGGCTACATGGCAGAGTAGTCCCACATGTTCATATACAGAGTTCTAGCTTCATGGCACATGAGTTCAACATGTGCATATACTGAGAGCTAGCAACATGGTAGAGTAGTCCAACGTGTCCATATATACAGTACTAGCTACATGGCAGATGAGTCCAACATGTCCATATACTGAGAGCTAGCTAAATGGCAGAGAAGTCTAACATGTGTATGTATAGAGAACTAGCTACAGGGCAGATGAATCCCATATGTTCATACAGAGAGAGCTGGCTACTTGACTGATGAGTCCAACATGTCCATGTCCTGGGAGTTAGCTACATGGCAGAGTAGTCCAACATGGCCATATATAGAGTACTAGCTACATGGCAGATGAGTCCAACATGTGTACATATGCAGGACTAGCTACAAGGGAGATTACTCCAACATGTTCATACACAGAGAGGTGCCTACATGGCTGATGTGTCCAACATGTCCATGTGCTGAGAGCAAGCTACATGGCAGAGTAGTCCAACATGTCCATATACAGAGTACTAGCTATATGGCATATGAGTCCAATATGTTCATATACTGAGCGTAAGCTACATGGCAGATAAGTCCAACATGGCCATATATAGAGTACTAGGTACATGGCAGATGAGTCCAACATGTTAATACAGAGAGAGCTGTCTACATGGCTGATGAGTACAACATGCCCATATACAGAAAGCTAGGTACATGACAGAGAGCTAGCTACATGCCAGAGAAGCCCAACATGTGTATACATAGAAGACTAGCTGCAAGGTAGATTAGTCCAACATGTTCATACAGAGACAGCTGGCTACATGGCAGAATAGTCCATCATGTCCATATACAGAGTTCTAGCTTCATGGCAGATGAGTCCAACATGTCCAT
>NW_006408995.1:127159-129594 GCF_000296735.1 Chrysochloris asiatica | reverse complement strand
CTACATGCGAGAATAGTGCAACATGTCCATATACAGAGTTCTAACTACAAGGCAGATGAGTCCAACGTGTCCACATACTGAGAGCTAGCTATATGGCAGACAAGTCCAATATGAAAATATACAGAGAGCTACCTACATAGCAATCAGTCCAGGTATCCATGTACAGAGTACTAGCTACATGGTAGACAAGTACAAAATGTCCATACAAGGAGGTAGCTACATGCGAGAGTAGTGCAACATGTCCATATACAGAGTTCTAACTACAAGGCAGATGAGTCCAACGTGTCCATATACTGAGAGCTAGCTATAGGGCAAAGTATACAACATGTCCATATACACAGTACTATTTACATGGCAGATGAGTCCAACATGTTCATTTACTGAGTGTTAGCAACGTGGCAGAGTAGTCCAACATGTCCGTATATAGAGTACAAGGTACATGGCAGATAAGTCCAACATGTCCATATACTGAGAGCTAGCTACATGGCAGTGAATTCCAACATGTGTATATGTAGAGGACCAGCTACAAGGCGGATGAGTCCAATATGTCTATATACTGAAAGCTAGATACGTGGAAGATAATTCCAACATGTGTATAGAGAGAGGACCAGCTACAAGGCAGAGTAGTCCAACATGTTCATAGAAATATACCTGGCTAAGTGACTGATGAGTCCAACATTTCCATATGCAGATAGCTAGCTACATGGCAGACGAGTCCAAAATGTCCGTATACCGAGGTAGCTACATGGGAGAGTTGTGCAACATGTCCATATACAGAGTTCTACCTTCATGGCAGATGAGTCCAACATGTCCATATACTGAGAGCTAGCTACATGGCAGAATAGTCCATCATGTGCATATACAGAGTACTGGCTATATGACAGATGAGTCAAACATGTCCATATATTGAAAGTTAGCTACCCTGCAGAGTAGTAAAACATGTCCATATATAGAGTATTAGCTACAGATGAGCCCAACATGTGTACATATAGAGGACTAGCTACAAGGCAGATGAGTTTGACATGTGCATATACTGAGAGCTAGCTACATGGCAGACAAGTACAACATGTGCATATACAGAGAGCTACCAATATGGCAGTTCAGTCCATCATATCCTTATACAAAGAGCTAGCTAAATGGCAAACGAGCCCAAAATGTCCATATACACAGGTAGTTTCATGGGAGAGTACTGCAACATGTCCATATACAGAGTTCAACATGCATGGCAGATGACTCCAATGTGTCCATATGCTGAGAGCGAGCTATATGGCAGAGTAATCCAACATGTCCATATTCAGAGTACTAGCAACATGGAAGATGAGTCCAACATGTCCATATACTGAGAGCTAGCTATATGACAGAGTAGTCCAACATGTCCATATATACAGTACTAGCTACATGGCAGATAAGTCCAACATGTCCATATACTTAGTGTTAGCTACATGGCAGAATAGTCTAACATGTGCATATAGAGAGTACTAGCTACATGGCAGATGAGTCCAACATATCCATATACTGAGAGTTAGCTACATGGCAGAGTAGTTCAACATGTCCATATATAGAGTATGGCTACATGGCAGAGGAGTCCAACATGTGTACATATAGAGGAATAGCTACAAGTCAGATGAGTCAACATTTCCATACACAGAGAGGTGACTACATGACTGATGAGTCCAATATGTCCATATACTGCGAGCTAGCTACATGGTACATTATTCCAACATGTCCATATACAGAGTATTAGCTACAAGTCAGATGAGTCCAACATGTCCATATACTGAGAGTTAGCTACATGGCAGAGTAGTCTAACATGGCCATATATAGAGTACTAGCTACATGGCAGATGAGTTTAACATGTTCATACACAGAGAGCTGGCTATGTGACTGATGAGTCCCACTTTTCCATATACAGAGAGCTAGCTACATGGCAGACGAGTCCAGAATGTCCCTATACAGAGGTAGCTACATGGGAGAGTAGTGCAACATGTCCATATACAGAGTTCGAGATACATGGCAGTGAGTCCAACATGTCCATATACTGAGAGCGAGCTATAGGGCAGATCATTCCAACATGTGTATATATAGAGGACCAGCTACAAGGCAGATTACTCCAGTATGTTCATACAAATATACCTGGCTACGTGACTGATGAGTCCAACATTTCCATATACAGAGAGCTAGCTACATGGCAGATGAGTCCAACATGTTCATTCTTAGAGAGTTGGCTACATGGCTGATGTGTCCATCATGTCCATATTTTGAGAGCTAGCTACATGGCAGACAAGGCCAATATGTTCATATACAGAGAGCTACCTACATGGTACATCAGTCCAACATATCCAAGCACAGAGACCTAACTACAATGCAGACAAGTCCAAACATCCATACACCGAGAGCTAGCTACAGGGCAGGTTAGTGCAATAATTCATTATACA
>NW_006408995.1:125292-126755 GCF_000296735.1 Chrysochloris asiatica | reverse complement strand
ATCAGTCCAACATATCCATGTACAGAGAGCAAGCTACATGGCAGTAGAGTCCAAAATTTCCATATACAGACAGATAGCTACATGGCAGTGTAGTGCAACATTTCCATATACAAAGTTCTACCTACATGGCAGATCTGTCTAACGAGTCCATAAACTGAGAGCTAGCTACATGGCAGAGTAGTCCACAATGTCCATATACAGAGTACAAGTCCAATATGTTCATATACATAGAGATACCTACTTGGCAGATCAGTCCTACATATTCATGTACATAGAGCTAGCTAAATGACAGTTGAGTCAAGAATGTACATAGAGAGAGAGCTAGCTACATGGCAGTGTAGTGCAACATTTCCATATACAGTGTTCTAGCTACAAGGCCAATGAGTCCAACTTGTCCATATACTGAGAGCTACCTTTAGGGCAGAGTAGCTCAACATGTCCGTGAACAGGGTACTAGTTACTTGTCTGATGAATCCAACATTTCCATATTCTGAAAGCTAGTTACATGGCAGACAAGTCCAATATGTTCATATACAGAGAGCTACCTACTTGGCAGAGCAGTCCAACATATCCATGTACAGAGACCTAGCTACATGGCAGACAAGTCCAAAATGTCCATATACAGAGAGCTAGCTACATGGCAGGTTAGTGCAACATTTCCATATACAGAGTTCTAGTTTCAAGAAAGATAAGTCCAGCTTGTCTACATACATTGAGCTAGCTATACAACAGGGTAGTGCAACATTTCCATATACAGGGTACTAGCTACATGGCTGACTAGTCCAACATATCCATATACTGAGAGCTAACTATATGGCAGACAAGTTCAATATGTTCATATACAGAGAGCTACCTACTTGGCAGATCAGTCCAAACATATCCATGTACAGATAGCTAGCTACATGGCAGATGAGTCAGAAATGTCCATATACAAAGACCTAGCTACATAGCTGGGTAGTGCAAATTTTAAATATACATAATTCTAGCTACAAGTCAGATGAGCTCAACTTGTCTATGTACAGAGACCTAGCTACATGGCCGGGTATTGCAACATTTCCATATACAGAATTCTAGCTACATGGCAGATTTCTCCAACGTCTCCATATACTGAGAGCTAGTTACAAGGCATACAAGTCCAATATGTTCATATACAGGGTACTAGCTACATGGCAGATAAATCCAACATGTCCCTATACTGAGAGCTAGCTACATGGCAGGCGAGTCCAAAATGTCCACATACAGAGAGTTAGCTACATGGCAGGGTAGGGCAAAAATTCCATATACAGAGTTCTAACTACAAGGCAGATAAGTCCAACTTGTCTATATAGAAAGAACTAACTACATGGCAGGGTAGTGCAACATTTCCATATACAGGATATTAGCTACCTGGCTGATGAGTCCAACATGTCCATATACTGAGAGCTAGCTACATGGCACACAAGTCCAATATGTTCATATACAGA
>NW_006408995.1:121777-125192 GCF_000296735.1 Chrysochloris asiatica | reverse complement strand
TGAGAGCTAGCTACATGGCACACAAGTCCAATATGTTCATATACAGAGAGCTACCTACTCGGTAGATCAGTCCAATATATCCATGTACAGAGAGTTAGCTACATGGAAGACGAGTCAAAAATGTCCATATACAGAGAGCTCGCTACATGGAAGTGTAGTGCAACATGTCCATATACAGAGTTCAAGCTACAAGGCAGATGAGTCAAACTTGTCTATATACTGAGAGCTAGCTACATGGTAGAGTAGTACAACATGTCCATATATAGGTTACTAGCTCGATGGCAGATGAGTCCAACATGTCCAAATACTGAAAGCTAACTACATGGCCGACAAGTTCAATATGTTCATATACAGAGAGCTACCTACTTGACAGATCAGTCCAAAATATCCATATACAGAGAGCTAGCTTCAAGGCAGAGTAGGGCAAAATATCCATATACAGGGTACTATCTTCATGGCATACGAGTCCAACTTGTATATATACAAAGAACTAGCTACATGGCAAGGTAGTGCAACATTTCCATATTCAGAGTTCTAGCTATAAGGCAGATGAGTCCAACTTGTCTATATACAGAGAGCTAGGTACATGGCAGGGAAATGCAACATTTCCATATACAGAGTTCTAGCTACAAGGCAGATAAGTCCAACTTGTTCATATACTGAGAGTTAGCTACATGGCAGAGTAGTCCACCATGTCCATATACTGAGAGCTAGCTAGATGGCAGATGAGTCCAACATGTCCATATACTGAGAGCTAGCTACATGGCAGACAATTCCATATGTTCATATACAGAGATCTCCCTACTTGACAGAGCAGACCAACATATCCATGTACAGAGAGTTAGCTACATGGCACAGGAGGCCAAAATGTCCTTATACAGAGAGGTGACTACATGGCAGGCTAGTGAAACATTTCCATATACAGAGTTCTAGCTACAAGGCAGATAAGTCCAATTTGTCTATATACAGAGAGCTAGTTATATGGCAGGGTAGTGCAACATGTCCATATACTGGGTACTAGATACATGGCAGATGAGTCCAACTTGTCTATATACAGAGACCTAGCTACATGGCAGGGTAGTGCAACGTTTCCATATGCAGAGTTCTAGATACAAGACAAATGAGTCGAACTTGTCCATATACCGAGAGCTACCTACGTGGCAGAGTAGTGTAACATGTCCATATACAGGGTACTAGCTACCTGGTTGACGTGTCTAACATGTCCATATATTGAGAGGTAGCTATGTGACAGACAAGTCCAATATGTTCATAGAGAGCTACCTACTTGTCAGATGAGTACAATCTGTCCATACACTGAGAGCTAGCTACATGTCAGATGTGTCCAAAATGTCCATATACAGAGAGCTATCTACATGACAGGGTAGTGCAACATTTCCATATACAGAGATCTAGGTGCAAGGCAGATGAGTCCAACTTGTCTATATACAGAGAGCTAACTACATGGCAAGGTATTGCTACATTTCCACATACAGACTTTTAGCTACAAGGCAGATGAGTGCAACTTGTCTATATACAGAGATCTAGCTTCATGGCAGAGTAGTATAACATGTCCATATACAGGGTTCTAGCTACATCGCAGATGAGCCCAACATGTCCATATACTGAGAGCTAGCTAAATGTCAGACATGTCCAAAATATTCATATACAGAGAGCTAGCTACATGGCAGTGTAGTGCAAGTTTTCCATATACAGAGTTCTAGCTACATGGCAGATGTGGCCAATATGTCCATGTACTGAGAGCTAGCTATATGGCACACAAGTCCAATATGTTTATATAAAGAGAGCTAGCTACATAGCAGCAGAGTCCAAAATGTCCATATACAGAGAGCTAGCTACATGGCAGGGTAGTACAAATGTTCCGTATACACAGTTCTAGCTACAAGGCAGATGAGTCCAACTTGTCTATTTACAGAGAGCTAGCTACATGTCAGGTTAGTGCAACATGTCCATATACAGGGTACTAGCTACATGGCAGATGAGTGCAACTTGTCTATATACAGAGAGCTAGCTATATGGCAGTGTAGCGCAACATATCCATATACAGAGTTCTAGCTTCAAGGAAGATGAGTGTGTGCAACTTGTCTATATACAGAGAGCTAACTGCATGATAGGGTAGTGCAACATGTCAATATACAGGGTACTAGCTACCTGGCTGGTGAGTCCAACACGTCCATATACACAGAGCTACCTTCATTTCAGATCAATCCAAAATATCCATGCACAGACAGCTAGTTACATGTCAGACGAGTCCAAAATGTCCATATACAGCGAGCTAGCGACATGGTGGGTAGAGCAACATTTCCATATACAGAGTTCTAATTACAAGGTAGATGAGTCCAACATGTCTATATACATGGAGGTAGCTACATGACAGAGTAGTGCCACATGTCTATATACAGAGTTCTAGCTTCATGGTAGATGTGTCCAATATGTGCATATACTGAAAGCTACTTACATGGCAGATGAGTCCAACGTGTCCTATGCAGGGTACTAGCTAATTGGCACATGAGTCAAACATGTCCATATACTGAGAGCGAGCTACATGGCAAAAAATTCCAATATGTTCATATACACAGATCTAACTATATGGCAGATTAATCCAACATGTCCATATACTGAGAGCTACCTACATGGCAGACGAGTCCGAAATGTCCGTACACAGAGAGCTAGCCACATGGCAGGGTAGTGCAACTTTTCCATATACAGAGTTCTAGCTACAAGGCAGATGAGTCCAACTTGTCTATATACAGAGAGCTAGCTACATGGCAGGGTAGTGCAATTTTCCATATAAAGAGTTCTAGCAACAAGGCAGATGAGTCTAACTTGTGTATATACAGAGAGTTTGCTACATGGCACAGAGTGCAACATGTCCATATACAGGGTACTAGCTACATGGCAGATGAGTCCAACATGTCCATATAATGAGAGCTAGTTATATGGCAGACATGTCCAATATGTTCATATACAGAGAGGTAGCTACATAGAAGTGTAGTGTCACATTTCCATATAGAGAGTTCTAGCTACATGGCAGATCTTTTAAAATGTCCATATATAGGGTCCTGCATATGGCAGATGTGCAACATGTCCATATATTGAGAGCTAGCTACGTGGCAGACAAGTACAAAATGTTCATATACAGAGAGCTAACTACTTGTCAGATCAGTCCAACATATCCATGTACAGAGAGCTAGCTACATGGCAGAGGAGGCCAAAATGTCTATATACAGAGAGCTAGCTACAGGCAGGGAAGTGCAACATTTCCATATACAGAGTTCTAGCTACATGGCAGATATCTCCAACATGTCCATATACTGAGAGCTAGTTACATGTCAGACAAGTCCAATATGTTCATATACAGGGTACTAGCTACATAGTAGATGAATCCAACATGTCC
>NW_006408995.1:116011-121132 GCF_000296735.1 Chrysochloris asiatica | reverse complement strand
GTCCAACATGTCCATATACTGAGAACTAACTACATGGCAGACAAGTTCAATATGTTCATATACAGAGAGCTACTTACTTGGCAGATCAGTCCAAAAATAGTCATGTACAGATAGCTACCTACATGGCAGATGAGTCAGAAATGTCCATATACAGAGAGCTAGCTACATAGCTGGGAAGTGCAACATTTAAATATACATAATTCTAGTTACAAGTCAGATGAGTCCAACTTGTCTATGTACAGAGAACTAGCTACATGGCAGAGTAGTGCAACATTTCCATATACAGAGTTCTAGCTACATGGCAGATGTCTCCAACATGTCCATATACTGAGAGCTAGTTTCATGGCAGAAAGTCCAATATGTTCATATACAGGGTACTAGCTGCATGACAGATGAATCCAATATGTCCCTATACTGAGAGTTACCTATAGGGCAGAGTACCTCAACATGTCCGTGTACAGAGTACTAGCTACTTGGCTGATGCATCCAACATTTCCATTTACTGAGCGCTAGCTACATGGCAGACAAGTCCAATATGTTCATATACAGAGAGCTACCTACTTAGTAGATCAGTCCAATATATCCATGTACAGAGAGCTAGCAACATGGCAAACAAGTCCACAATGTCCATATACAGAGAGCTAGCTACATGGCAGGGTAGTTCAATATTTCCATATACAGAGTTCTAGTTTCAAGAAATATAAGTCCAGCTTGTCTATATACAGTGAGCTAGCTATACAGCAGGGTAGTGCAACATGTCCATATACAGGGTACTAGTTAGATGGCAGATGAGTACTACTTGTCCATATACTGAGAGCTACCTATAGGGCAGAGAAGCTCAACATGTCCATATACAGGGTACTAGCTACTTGGCTGATGAGTCCAACATGTCCATATACTGAGAGCTAGCTGCATAGCAGACAAGTCCAATATGTTCATATACAGAAAGCTACCTTCTTGGTAGATCAGTCCACTATATCCATGTACAGAGAGCTATCTACATGGCAGACGAGTCCAAAATGTCCATATAGAGAGCTACCTACATGGCAGGATAGTGCAACATTTCCATATATAAAGTTCTAAATACAAAGCAGATGAGTTCAACATGTATATAAACAGAGATCTAGCTACATGGCAGGATAGTGAAACATTTCCATTTGCAGAGTTCTAGCTACAAGACAGATGAGTCTAACTTGTCTGTATTCTGAGAGCTAGCTACATGGCAGATTAGTGCAACATGTCCATATACAGGGTACTAAGTACCTGGCTGATGAGTCCAAGAAAACCATATACTGAGAGATAGCTACATGGAAGAGAAGTCCAATATATTCATATACAGACAGCTACCTACTTGGCAGATCAGTCCAACACATCCATGTGCAGAGAGCTAGCAACATGTCATAGGAGTCCAAAATGTCCATATACAGAGAGGTAACTACATGGCAGAGTAGTGCAGCTTTCCATATACAGAGTTTTATCTACAAGGCAGATGTGTCCAACTTGTCTATAAACAGAGAGCTGGCTACATGGCAGAGTAGTGCAACATGTCCATGTACATGGTAATAGCTACATGGCAGATGGGTCCAACTTGTATATATGCAGAGAGTTTGGTATATGGCATGGTAGTGCAACATTTCCATATGCAGTGTTCTAGCTACAAGGCAGACGAGTCCAACTTGAGCATATACTGAGAGATAGCTACATGGAAGAGTAGTGCAACATGTCCATATACAGGGTATTAGCTACCTGGCTGATGAGTCCAACATGTGCATATACTGAGAACTAAATATATGGCAGACAAGTTCAATATGTTCATATACAGAGAGCTACCTTCTTGGCAGATCAGTCAAAAAATATCCATGACAGATAGCTAGTTACATGGCAGACGAGTCAGAAATGTCCATATACAGAGAGGTAGTTACATAGCTGGGTACTGCAAAATTTCAATATACAGAATTCTAGCTTTCAATCAGATGAGTCCAACTTGTCTATGTACACAGACCTAGCTACATGGCAGAGTAGTGCAACATTTCCATACACAGAGTTCAAGCTACATGGCAATATGTTTATATACAGAGAGCTACCTACTTGGTAGAGCAGTCCAACATATCCATGTACAGAGACCTAGCTACATGGAAGACGAGTCCACAATGTCCATATACAGAGAGCTAGCTACATGGCAGTGTAGTGCATCATTTCCATATACAGAGTTCTAGCTACAAGAAAGATAAGTCCAGCTAGTCTATATACAGTGAGATAGTTATATGGCTGGGTAGTGCAACATATCCATATACAGGGTACTAGCTACATAGAAGATGAGTTCAACTTGTCCATATACTGAGAGCTACCTATATGGCAGAGTAGTTCAACATGTCCATGTACAGGGTACTAGCTACTTGGCTGATGAGTCCAGCATGTCCATATACTGAGAGCTACCTATATGGCAGAGTAGTTCAACATGTCCATGTACAGGGTACTAGCTACTTGGCTGATGAGTCCAGCATGTCCATATACTGAGAGCTAGCTGTAATGCAGACAAGTCCAATATGTTCATATACATAGAGCTACCAACTTGGCAGATCAATCCAATATATCCATGGACAGAGAGCTAGCTACATGGCACACGAGTCCAAAATGTCCATATACAGAGAGTTGGCTACATGGCAGGGTAGTGCAACATTTCCATATACAGAGTTCTAAATACAGGGCAGATCAATCCAACTTGTCTATATACAGAGAGCTAGCTACATGGCAAGGTAGTGCAGCATTTCCATATACAGAGTTCTAGCTACAAGGCAGATAAGTCCAACTAGTCTATATACAGAGAGCAAGCTACATGGCAGAGTAGTGAAACATGTCCACATATAGGGTACTAGCTACATGGCAGATGAGTGCAACTTGTCCATACAATGAGAGCTAGCTAAATGGCACACAAGTCCAATATGTTCATATACAGAGAGCTAGCTACATGGCCTGGTAGTGCAACATTTCCATATACAGAATTCTAGGTACATGCTAGATGTTTTCAACGTGTCCATATACTGAGAGTTAGCTACATGGCAGACAAGTTCAATATTTTCATATACAGAGAGCTACCTAATTGGCAGATCAATCCAACATATCCATGTACAGAGAGTTAGATAAATGGTAGACGAGTCCAAAATGTCCATATACAGAGAGTTAGCTCCATAGCAGGGTAGTTCAACATTTCCATATACAGAGTTCAAGCTACATGACACATGTGTCCAAGGTGTCTATATCCTGAGAGCTAACTAAATGGTAGACAAGCCCAATATATTCATATACAGTGTACTAGCTACATGGCAGATGAGTCCAACATGTCCATATACGGAGAGCTAGCTACATGGCAGATGAGTCCAAAATGTCCTTATAAGGAGAGCTAGCTACATGGCAGGTTAGTGCAACTTTTCCATATAAACAGTTCTAGCTACAAGGCAGATGAGTCCAACTTGTCTATTTACAGAGAGCTAGCTACATGGCAGGGTTTTGCAACATGTCCATATACCGGGTACTAGCTACATGGCAGATTAGTGTAACTTGTCTATATGCAGAGAGCTAGCTACAAGGCAGAGAAGTGCAACATTTCATCAAACAGAGTTCTAGTAAAAAGGCAGATGAGTCCAACTTGTTTATATAAAGAGATCTATCTACATGGTAGGGAAGAGCAATATTTCCATATAAAGAGCTCTAATTACCAGGCAGATGAGTCCAACGTGTCCATATACTGAGTACTAGCTAAATGGCAGAGTACTACAACATTTCCATGTACAGAGCACTAGCTACATGGCAGATGAGTCCAACATGATCATATACAGAGAGCTAGTGGCATGGCAGTGTAGTGCAACATTTCCATATACAGAGCTCTAATAACAAGACAGATGAGCCAAAGTGTTCATATACTGAGAGCTAACTACATGGCAGAGTAGTCCAACATGTCCATATACAGAGTTGTAGCTACATGGTAGATCAGTCCATTATGTCCATATAGTGAGAGCTAGCTACATGGCATACAAGTCGAATATGTTCATATACAGGGTATTAGCTACATGGCAGATGAGTCTAACATGTCCAAATACTGAGAGATAGCTACATGTCAGAGGAGTCTAAAATGTCCATATTCAGAGAGCTAGCCACATGGCAGAGTTGTGCAACATGTCCACATACAGAGTTCTAGCTACATGGCAGATGTGTCCAATGTGTTCATGTACTAAGAGTTAGCTACATGACAGAGTAGTGTAACATGTCTATATATTCTAGATACATGGCAGATGTGTCCAACTTTTCCATATACTGAGAGATACCTACATGACAGAGTAGTCCAACATTTCCATATACAGGATACTAGCTATAAGGCAGATGAGTCCAACATGTCCATATAATGAGAGCTAGCTACATGGCAGATAAGTCCAATATGCTCATATACAGAGAGTTACCTACTTGGCATATCAGTCCAACATGTCCATGTACAGAGAGCTATTTACATGGCAGATGAGTCCAAAATGTCCATATATTGAGACCTATGTACAGGACAGTGAAGTGCAACATTTCTTTATAAAGGGTTCCAGTAAAAGGGCAGATGAGTCCAACTTGTCTATATATAGAGAGAGCTAGCTACATGGCAGGATAGTGAAACATATCCATATACAGAGCTCTAGTTACAAGGCAGATGAGTCCAACTTGTTCATATACTGAGAGCTAGCTACATGGCAGAGTAGTCCAACATGTGCATATACATGGTATGAGCTCCATGCCAGAAGATTCTAACATGTCCTTATAATGAGAGTGAGATACATGGCAGAGAAGTCAAATATTTTCATATACATGGTACTATCTACATGGCAGATGAGTCCAAATGTCCATATACGGAGAGATAGCTACATGTCAGACGAGTCCAAAATGTCCATATACAGAGAGCTAGCCACATGACAGAGTTGTGCAAAATGTTCATATACAGAGATCTATTTACATGGCAGATGTGTCCATCGTCTTTATATATGAAGAGCTAGCTACAGACAGAGTAGCGTAACATGTCTATATACAGAGTTCTAGCTTCATGACAGATGTGTCCAACGCTTCCATACACTGAGAGATACCTACATG
>NW_006408995.1:112432-115316 GCF_000296735.1 Chrysochloris asiatica | reverse complement strand
ATGTCCATATACAGGGTACTAGCTACATCGCAGAGGATTCCAACATGTCTATATATTGAGAGCTAGCTACATGGCACACAAGTCCTATATGTTCATATACAGAGAGCTACCTACTTGGCAGATCAGTCCAACATATCCATGTACAGAGAGCTAGTTACCTGGCAGATGAGTCCAAAATGTCCATATACAGAGTTCCAGCTACATGGCAGATATGTCAAAGGTGTTCGTATACTGAGAGCTACCTACATTGCAGACAAGTCCAATATGTTCATATACAGAGTGCTACACACTTGTCAGATCAGTCCAAAATATCCATGTACAGAGAGCTAGCAACATGGCAGACGAGTCCAAAATGACCATATACAGAGAGCTAGCCACATGGCAGAGTAGTGCAACATTTCCATATAAAGACTTCTAACTACATGGCAGATGAGTTCAACTTGTCTATAGACATAGAGCTAGCTACATGGCATAGTAGTGCAACAATTCCATATATAGAATTCTAGCTACATGGCAGATGTGTCCAATGTGACCATATACTGCTAGCTACATAGCTACATAGCAGACAAGTAAATTATGTTAATATACAGAGAGCTACGTTGTTTTCAGATCAGTCCAACATATCCATGTACAGAGACGTAGCTACATAGCAGACGAGTACAAAATGTACATATTTAGAGAGCTAGCTACATGGCAGAATAGTGCAACATTTCCACATACAGAGTTTTAGCTACATGGAAGATGTGTCCAACGTAACCATATACTTAGAGCTAGCTACATGGCAGACAAGTCCAATATGTTCATATACATAGAGCTACCTACTTGGCAGATCGGTCCAACATATACATGTACAGAGAGCTAGCTACATGGCAGACGAGTCCAAAATCTCCATATTAAGAGAGCTAGCTTCATGGCAGGTAATGCACCATTTCCATATACAGAGTTCTAGCTACAAGACAGATGAGTCCAATTTGTCTATATACAGAGAGCTAGCTACATTGCAGAGTAGTGCAACATTTCCATATGCAGAGTTCTACCTATATGGCAGATATGTTCAACTTGTCCATATACTGAGAGCTACCTACATGGCCGATCAGTCCAAACTTTCCATGTACAGAGAGTTAGCTACATGGCAGACTATTTCCAAAATTTCAATATACAGAGAGCAATGTACATGGCAGGGTATTGCAACATTTCTATATACAGAGTTCTATCTACAAGGCAGATGACTGCAACTTGTCTATATACAGAGAGCAAGCTACATGGCAGAGTACTGCAAGATTTCCATATACAGTGTTCTAGCTACATGGCAGATATGTCCAATATGTCCATACACTGAGAGCTAGCTACATGGCAGATTAGTACAACATGTCCATATATAGGGTACTATCTACATCGCAGAGGAGCTCAACATGTCCATATACTGACAGCTTGCTACATGGCAGACAAGTCCAATATGTTAATATACAGAGAGATACCTACTTGGCAGATCAATCCAACATATCCATGCACAGAGAGATAGCTATATGGCAGACGAGTCCAAAATGTCCATATACAGAGAGCTAGCTACAAGGCAGGGTAATTCAACATTTCCATATATAGAGTTATAGCTACAAGGCAGATGACTACAACTTGTCTATATATGGAGAGCTAAGTACATGGCAGGGAAGTGCAACATTTCCATATACAGAGTTCTAACTACATGGCAGATGTTTCCAACGTGTCCATATATTGACAGTTAACTACATGGCAGACAAGTCCAATATGATCATATACAGAGAGCTACCTACTTGGCAGATCAGTCCAACATATCCATGTACAGAGAGCTAGCAATATGGCAGACCAGTCTAAAATGTCCATATACAGAGAGGAAGCTACATGGCAGACAAGTTCAATATGATCATATACAGAGAGCTACCTACTAGGCAGATCAGTCCAACATATCCATGTACAGAGAGTTAGCTATATGGCAGGGGAGTCTAAAATGTTCATATAAAGAGAGCTAGCTACAAGGCAGGGTAGTGAAACATTTCCATATACAGAATTCTAGCTACAAGGAAGATGAGTCCAACTTGTCTACATACAGAGAGCTACCTACATGGCAGTGTAGAGCAACATTTCCATATACAGAGTTCTAGCTACATATCAGATGTGTCCAATGTGTTCATATACTGAGAGCTTGCGATAATGCAGACAAGTTCAATATGTTCATATATTGAGAGCTACCTACTTTACAGATCAGTCCAACATATCCAGATACAGAGAGCTAACTTCATGGCAGAAGAGTCAAAAATGTCCATATACAGAGAGCTAGCTACATGATAAGGTAGGGCAACATTTTCATATACAGAGTTCTAGCTACTAGGCCGATGAGTCCAAATTGTCTATATATAGAGAGCAAGTTACATGGCAGAGTATTCCAACATGTCCATATTCAGAGTTCTAGCTGCATGGCAGATGTGTACTTTTCTATATACTGAGAGCTAGATACATGGCAGACAAGTCCAATATGTTCATATACTGAGAACTACCTACTTGGCAGATCAATCCAACATATCCATATACAAAGAGCTAGCTACAGGTCAGACAGTCCAAAATCTCCATATACAGAGAGCTAGCTACATGGCAGGGTAATGCAGCATTTCCATATACAGAGTTCCAGCTACAGGGCATTTGACTGCAACTTGTCTATATACAGAGAGCTAACTAAATGGCAGGGTACTGCAACATTTCCATATACAGAGTTCTATATACATGACAGATGCGTCCAACATATCCATATACAGAGAGCTAGCTACAAGGCAGAAAAGTTCAGTGTGTTCATAAACAGATAGCTACCTCCTTGCAGATCAGTCCAAAATATCCATATACAGACAGCAAGCTA
>NW_006408995.1:102279-104162 GCF_000296735.1 Chrysochloris asiatica | reverse complement strand
CCAATATGTTCATATACAGAGAGCTACCTATTTGGCAGATCAGTCCAACATACACATGTACAGAAAGCTAGCTACATGGCAGATGAGTCCATGATGTCCATATATAGAGAGCTAGCGACATGGCAAAAGAGTCCAAAATGTCCATATACAGAAATAGCTGCATGGCAGTGTAGTACAACATTTCAATATACAGAGTTCTAGCGACATGGTAGATATGTCCAACGTGTCCATATACTGAGAACTAGCTAGATGGCAGACAATTACAAAACGTTCATATACAGAGAGCTAGCTACATGACAGAGTACTTCAACATTTTCATATACAGAGTTATAGCTACAAGGCAGATGATTCCAACTTGTCTATATACAGAGAGCTAGCTACAATGTAGAGTAGTGTATCATTTCCATATACAGAGTTCAAGCTACATGGCAGATGAGTCCAAAGTGCTCATATACTGAGAGCTAGCTCCCTGGCAGAGTAGTCCAACATGTCCATATACTGAGAGCTAGCTAAATAGCAGACAAGTCCTATATGTTCATATAGATACAGCTACCTAATTTACATATTAGTCCAACATATCCATGTACAGAGAGCTATCTACATGGGAGACGAGTCAAAAATGTCCATTTACAGAGAGGTAGCTACATGGCAGAGTATTGCAATGTGTCCATATACAGGGTACTAGCTTCATGGCAGATGAGTCCAACATGTGCCTATAATGAGAGGTAGCTACATGGTATAGTAGTGCAGCATTTCCATATGCAGTGTTGAAGCTACAAAGCAGATGAGTCCATCTTGTCTATATACGGAGAGCTAACTACATGGCAGATCATTCCAAATAACCATGCACAGAGAGCTAGCTACATGTTAGATGAGTCTAAAATGTCCATATACAGAGAGCTAGCTACATGGTAGAGTAGCACATCTTTTCCATATATAGAGGTCAAGCTACATGGCAGATGATTTCAAAGTGATCATATACTGAGAACTAGCTACATGGCAGAGTAGTTCAACATGTCCATATAAAGAGTACTAGCTACCTGGCTTATGAGTCCAACATGCCCATATACTGAAAGCTAGCTTCATAGCATACAAGTCCAATATGTTCATATACAGAGAGCTACCTACTTGGAAGATCAGTCCAACATATCTATTTACAGAGACCTAGCTACATGGCAGATGAGTCCAGAATGTCCATACACATAGAGCTAGCTGCATGGCAGGGTAGTGCAACATTTCCATTTACAAAGTTCTACCTACAAGGCAGATGAGTCCAACGTTTCTATATAAAGAGAGCTAGCTACATAGCAGTGCAGTGCAGCATTTCCATATACAGGGTTCTAGCTACAAGGCAGATAAGTATAACTTGTTTATATACAGAGAGCTAGTTACATGGCACACGAGTCAAAAATGTCCATATACAGAGAGCTAACTACATGGCAGGATAGTGCAATATTTCCATTTACTGAGTTCTACCTACAAAGCAGATGAGTTGAACTTGTCTATATAGAGAGAGCTAGTTACATGGCACGGCAGTGTAACATTTCAATATACAGAGTTCTAGATACATGGTAGATGTGTCCAATGTGTCTATATACTGAGAGCTAGCTACCTGACAGAGTAGTCCAACATGTCCATATACTGAGAGCTAGCTATATAGCAGATAAGTCCTATATGTTCATATAGATAGAGCTACCTACTTGTCAGATCGGTCCATCATATCCATGTACAGAGAGCTATCAACATGGGAGACGAGTCCAAAATGTCCATATACAGAGAGGTAGTTACATGGAGGATTATTCTAACATGTCCATATACAGGGTACTAGCTTCATGGCAGATGAGTCCAACATGTCCCTATAGTGAGAGTTAGCTACATGGTAT
>NW_006408995.1:97816-101864 GCF_000296735.1 Chrysochloris asiatica | reverse complement strand
AGTCCAACTTGTCTATATACAGAGAGCTAGCTACACAGCAGTGTAGTGCAACATTTCCATATACAGACTTTAACTACATGGCAAATGTGACCAACGTGTCCATATACAGAGAGCTAGCAACATGGAAGAAAAGTCCAATATGTTCATATAGAGAGCTACCTACTTGGCAGATGAGTCCAACATATCCATATACAGAGAACTAGCTACATGGCAGCTGAGTCAAAAAGGTCCATATACAGAGTGCTAGCTAAATGGAAGGAGGTGTTACTTTTCCATATACAGAGAGCAAGCTACATGTCAGGGTAATGCAACATTTCCAGATACAGTGTTCTAGCTACAAGACAGAGTAGTCTGACTTGTCTATATACAAAGAGCTAGCTACATGGAAGGGTTGTGCAACATTTCCATATACAGAGTTTTCGCTACAAGGCAGATGAATCCAACTTGCCTATATACAGAGAGCTAGATACGTGTCAGACAAGTTCAAAATGTCTATATACAGAGAGCTAGCTACATGGCAGGGTAATGCAACATTTCCATATAAACAATTCTAGCTACAACGTAGATTAGTTCAACTTGTCTATATACAGACGGCTAGCTACATGGTAGAGTAGTGTATCATGTCCATGTACAGAGTTCAAGCTACATACCAGATGAGTCCAAAGTGCTCATATACTGATAGCTAGCTCCCTGGCAGAGTAGTCCAACTTGTGCATATACTGAGAGCTAGCTATATAGTAGACAAGTCCTATATGTTCATATAGATAGAGCTACCTACATGTCAGATCAGTCCAACATATCCATGTACATGGGAGACGAGTCCAAAATGTCCATATACAGAGAAAGAGCTACATGGTAGAGTAGTGCAACATATCCATGTACAAACTTCTCGCTACATGGCAGATGTGTCCAAAGCATCCATATTCTGAGAGCTACCTACATGGCAGATCTGTCCAAAATATCCATGCACATAGAGCTAGCTACATGTCAGACTAGTCCAAAATATCCATATACAGAAAGCTAGCTACATGGCAGAGTAGTGCAACATTTCCATATACAGAGTTCAAGATACATGGCAGATGCGTCCAACTTGTCTATATACAGAGAGCTAGCAACATGGAAGAAAAGTCCAATATGTTCATATAGAGAGAGCTAGCTACATGGCATACGAGTCCAAAATGTCCATATACAGAAATATAGCTACATGACATGGTAGTGCAACATTTCCATATACAATGTTGCACCTACAAGGCAGATGAGTCCAAATTCTCTATATACAGAGAGGTAGCTATAAGACAGACTAGTGCAACATTTCCAAATATAGAGTTCTAGCTACAATACATATGTGTCAAACATGTCCATATACTGAGAGCTATCTACATGGCAGATCAGTCCTAAATACCCATGTAAAGAGAGCTATATACATGGTAGACGAGTTCAAAATGTCCATATAGAGAGAGCTTGCTACATGGTAGACAAGTTCAATATGTTCATATAAAGAGAGCGACCTACTTGGAAGATCAGACCAATATATCCATGTTCAGAGAGCTAGCTACATGGCAGATGAGTCCAATATGTCCATATACTGAGAGCTAGCTATCTGACCAAAAATCCAATATGTTCATATACAGGAAGCTAGCTACATGGCAAGGTAGTGCAACATTTCCAAATACAGAGTTCTAGCTACAAGGAAGATAAGTCCAACTTGAGAGCTATCTACATGGTAGACGCCTCCAAAATGTCCATACACAGAGACATAGATACATGGCATGGTAGTGCAATGTTTCCATATACAGAGTTCTAGCTACAAGGAAGATGATTACAAAGAGTCCATATACAGAGAGCTAGCTACATGGCAGGGTAGTACAACATTCCCTTATAAAATGTTGTAGCTACAAGGCAGATGACTCCAACTTGTCTATATACAGAGAGGTAGCTACAAGGCAGAGTAGTGCAACATTTCCATATACAGAGTTTTAGCTACCATGCATATTTGTCAAACGTGTCCATATACTGAGAGCTACCTACAGGGCAGATCAGTCCAAAATATTCATGTAAAGAGAGCTAGCTATATGACAGACGAGCCCAAAATGTCCATATACAGAGAGCTGCTACATGGTAGACAAGTCCAATATGTTCATATACAGAGAGCTACCTACTTGGCAGATCAGACCAATATATCCTTGTTCAGAGAGGTAGTTACATGGCGGATGAGTGTAAAGTGTCCATATACAGAGAGCTAGCTACATGGCAGGGTAGTGCAACATTTCCATTTACAGATTTCTAGCTACAAGGCAGATGATTCGAACTTGTTTATGTACACAGAGCTAGCTACATGGGTGTGTAGTGCAAAATTTCCATATACAGAGTTCTATCTACAAGTCAGATGAGTCCAACTAGTCTATATACAGAGAGCTAGCTACATGAGAGAGTAGAGCAACATTTCCATATACAGAGTTGTAGCTACAGGGCAGATGTGTCCAACGTGTACATATACTGAGAGCTAGCTACATGACAGATCAGTCCAACATGTCCATATACAGGGTATTAGCTACATGGCAGATGATTCCAACATGTCTATATACTGAGTGCTTGCTACATGGCAGACAAATCCAATATGTTCATATACAGAGACCTACCTTCTTGACAGATTAGTCCAACATATCCAAATGGCATATGAATCCAAAATGTCCGTAAACAGAGAGCTACCTACATGGCAGGTTAGTGCAACATTTCCATATACAGAGTTGTAGCTACATGGCAAATGTGACCAACATACCCATATACTGAGAGCTACCTACAAGGCAGAGTAGTCTGACATGTCAATATACAGGGTACTACCTACATGGCAGACGAGTCCAATGTGTTCATATACAGAGAGCTAGCTACATGGCAGGGTTGTGCAGCATTTCCATATAGAGAGTTCTAGCTGCATGGCAGATGTGTCTATCGTGTCCATATACTGAATGCTAGCTACACGACATAGTAGTCCAACATGTCCATATGCAGAGTATTATCTACATGGCAGATCAGTCCAACATATCCACATACAGGTTATTAGCTACATGGCAGATAAGTCCAACATGTCCATATACTGAGAATTAGCTACATGGCAGACGAGTCCTTAATATCCTTATACAGAGAGCTAGCTTCAATGCAAGTAACTGCAACATTTCCATATACAGAGTTCTAGCTACATGGCAGATGTGTCCAATGTGTCCATATATTGAGAGCTAGCTACATGACAGAGTAGTCCAACATTTCCATATACAGATTTCAAATTACAAGGCAGATGATTCCACCTTGTCTATATTCAGAGAGCTAGCTACATGGAAGTGTAGTGCAACATTTCCATATCCAGAGTTCTAGCTACATGGCAGATGTGTCCAACATGTCCATATACTGAGAGCTAGCTACATGGCAGATCAGGCCTACATGTCCATATACAAGGTATTAGCTACATGGCAGACGAGTCCAAAATGTCAATATACAGAGAGCTAGCTACAATGCAGGGAAGTGGAACATTTCCATATACAGAGTTCTAGCTACATGGCAGAAGTATCCAATGTGTCCATATACTGAGAGCTAGCTACATGACAGAGTAGTCTAACATGTCCATATGCAGGGTACTATCTACATGGCAGACGAGTCCAACATGTCCATATACTAAGAAGTAGCTCCATGGCAAACAAGTCCAATATGTTCATATACAGAGAGATACCTACTTGGCAGATCAGTCCAACGTATTCATGTTCAGAGAGCTAGCTACATGGCAGACAAGTCTAAAATGTCCATTTACATATAGCTATCTACATGGTGGTGAAATGCAACATTTCTATTTACAGAGTTCTAGCTACAGGGCAGATGATTCAAACTTGTCCATGTAGAGAGTCAATATACAGAGAGCTAGCTACAATGCAGGGAAGTGCAACATTTCCATATACAGAGTGGTAGCGACAAGGTACATGAGTGCAACTTGTCTATATGTAGAGACATAGCTACATGGCAGGGTAGTGCAACATTTCAATATACAGAGTTCTAGCTACAA
>NW_006408995.1:90112-94831 GCF_000296735.1 Chrysochloris asiatica | reverse complement strand
TACACGGCAGTGTAGTGCAACATTTCCATATACAGACTTTAGCTACATGGCAAATGTGACCAATGTGTCCATATACTGAGAGCTGGCAACATGGAAGAAAAGTCCAATATGTTCATATACAGAGAGCTACCTACTTTGGAGAAGAGTCCAACATATCCATATACAGAGAGCTAGCTACATGGCAGCCGGGTCCAAAATGTCCATATACAGAGTGCTAGCTAAATGAAAGGATTGTGTTACTTTTCCATATACAGAGTACTAGCTACAAGGCAGAGGAGTCATACTTGTATCTATACAGAGAGCTAGTTACATGGTAGGGTAGTACAACATTTCCATATGTAGATTTTAGCTACATGGCATTTGTGTGCACCATGTCCAATACTGAGAGCTAGCTACATGGCAGAGTAGTCCAAAATATCCATGCACAGAGAACTATCTACATGTCAGCCGAATCCAAAATGTCCATATACAGAGAGCTAGCTACATGTCAGGGTAATGCAACATTTCCATATACTGTGTTCTAGCTACAAGACAGATGAGTCCAACTTGTCTATATATAGAGAGCTATCTACATGGCAAGGTTGTGCAACATTTCTATATACAGAGTTTTAGCTACCAGGCAGATGAGTCCAACTTGTCTATGTACAGAGAGCTAGCTACATGGTAAAGTAGTCCAACATGTCCATATACAGTGAGCTAGCTACATGGCAGGGTAGTGTAACATTTCCATATAAAGAGTTCTAGCTACAAGGCAGATGAGTCCAAGTTGTCTATATACAGACAGCTATCTATATGGTAGAGTAGTGTATCATTTCCATATACAGAGTTCAAGCTACATGGCAAATGAGTCCAACGTGCTCATATACTGATAGCTAGCTCCCTGACAGAGTAGTCAAACATGTCCATATACTGAGAGCTAGCTATATAGCAGACAAGTTTTATATGTTCATATGGATGGAGCTATCTACTTGTCATATTGGTCCAACATATCCATGTATTGAGAGCTATCTACACGGGAGACGAGTCCAAAATGTCCATATACAGAGAGCTAGCTACATGGCAGTGTAGTGCAACATTTCCATTTACAGACTTTAGCTATATGGCAAATGTGACCAACGTGTCCATATACTGAGAGCTAGAATCATGGAAGAAAAGTCCAATATGTTCATATACAGAGAGCTACCTATATGGCAGATGAGTCCAACATATCCATATACAGAGTGCTAGCTACATGGCAGACGACTCCAAAATGTCAATATACAGTGACATAGCTACATGGCAGGGTAGTGCAACATTTCCATATACAATGTTGCACCTACAAGGGAGATGAGTCCAAATTGTCTATATACAGAGAGATAGCTATAAGACAGACTAGTGCAACATTTCCATATATAGAGTTCTAGCTACAATACATATGTGTCAAACGTGTCCATATACTGAGAGCTACCTACAGGCCAGATCAGTCCAAAATATCTATGTAAAGAGAGCTAGCTACATGGCAGACAAGTCCAAAATGTCCATATACAGAGAGCTAGCTACATGGTAGACAAGTTCAATATGTTCATATACAGAGAGCGACCTACTTGGAAGATCAGACCAATATATCCATGTTCAGAGAGCTAGCTACATGGCAGACGAGTCCAATATGTCCATATACTGAGAGGTAGCTACCTGGCCAAAAAATCCAATATGTTCATATACAGGAAGCTAGCTATATGTCAGGGTGGTGCAACATTTCCATATACAGCAGTCTAGCTACATAGCAGATGTGTTCAATGTGTCCATATACTGAGATCTAGCTATATGGCAGACAAGACCAGTACGTTTATGTAGAGAAAACTACCTACTTGGCACATCAGTCCAACATATCCATGTACAGAGAGCTAGCTACATGGCAGACTAGTCCAAAACATCCATATACAGAGAGCTAGCTACATGGCAGGGTAGTGCAGCATTTCCGTATACAGAGTTCCAGATACAAGGCAGATGAGTCCAACTTGTGTATATACAGAGAGTTAGCTACACGGCAGAGTAGTGCAACATTTCCATATATAGGATTCAAGCTACATGGCAGATGTGTCCAACGTTTCCATATACTGAGGGCCACCTACATGGCAGACAAGTCCAATATGTTCATATACAGAAAGTTCCCTACTGGCAGGTCAGTCCAACAACATATCCATGTACAGAGAGCTAGCTACATGGCAGACGAGTCCAAAATGTCCATATACTAAGAACTACATGGCAGAGTAGTGAGACATTTCCATATAGAGAGGTCTAGCTACAAGGCAGTTGTGTCCAACATGTCCATATACTGAGAGCAAGCTATATGGCAGTGTAGTGCAACGTTTCCATATGCAGAGTTCTAGCTACATGGCAGATGTGTCCAACGTGTTCATATACTGAGAGCTAACTACATGGTAGAGTACTCTAACATGTCCATATTCAGTGTACTAGCTACATGGCAGGTGTTTCCAATGTGTCCATATAATGAGAGCCACCTACATGGCAGACAAGTCCAATATGTTCATATACAGAGAGCTATCTACATGGCAGATGAGTCCAACATGTCCATATACTGAAAATTAGCTACATGGCAGACAGGTCCAATATGTTAATGAACAGAGAGCTACATACTTCACAGATCAGTGAAACATATCCATGTACAGAAAGCTAGCTACATGATAGACGAGTTGAAAATGTCCATATATTGAGAGCCACCTACATGGCAGACGAATCCAAAATGTCCATATACAGAGATCCAGCTACATGGCAGGATAATGAAACATATCCATATAAAGAGTTCTAGCTACATGACAGATGAGTCCAACTTGTCTATGTACAGAGAGATAGCTACATGGCTGATGTGTCCAACGTGTCCATACAATGAGAGCTAGCTACGTGGCAGACAAGTTCAATATGTTCACATACAGAGAGTACCTACTTGGCAGATCAGTCCAACATATCCATGTATAGAGAGGTAGGACATGGCAGACGAGTCAAATTTGTCCCTATACAGAGAGCTATCTACATGTCAGGGTAGTGCAACATTTCCATATACAGAATTCTAGCTACAAGGCAGACGACTCCATCTTGTCTATCTATAGAGAGCTAGGTACATGGCAGAGTAGTTAAACATTTCCATATACAGTGTTCTAGCCACATGTCAGATGTGTCAAAGCTGTCCATACACTGAGAGCTACCTAAATGGCGGCCAAGTCCAATATGTTCATATACAGGAAGCTACCTACTTGGCAGATCAGTCCAATATACCCATGTACAGGGAGTTAGCTACATGGCAGATGAGTCAAAAACGTCCATATACAGAGAGCTAGCTACATGGCAGAGTAGTGCAACATTTCCATATACAGAGGTATAGCTACATGGCAGATTTGTCCAATGTGTCCATATACTGAAAGGTAGCTACATGGTAGAGTAGTCCAACATGTCCATATTCAGGGTACTAGCTACATTGCAGATGTGTACAACATGTCCATATACTGACAGCAACCTACATGGCAGACAAGTCCTAATGTTCATATACAGAGAGCTACCTATTTGGCAGATCAGTCCTACATATCCATGTACGGAGAGCAAAAGAGGCCAAAATGTACATATACAGAGAGATAACTACATGGCAGTGTAGTGCATCATTTCCATATACAAAGTTCTAGCTACCAGGCAGATGAATCCAACTTGTCTATATACAGAGAGCTAGGTACATGGCAGAGTAGTGCAACATTCCCATATACAGTGTTCTAGGTACATGGCAGATGTGTACAACGTGTTCATATACTGATAGCCAGCTACATGGCAGAGTAGTCCAACATGTCCATATACTGAGAACTAGCTACATGGCAGACAAGTCCAATATGTTCATATAAAGAGAGCTACCTACTTGGCAGATCAGTCCAACATATCCATGTACAGAGAGCTAGCTATATGGCAAACGAGTCCAAGATGTCCATATACAGAGAGCTAGTTACATGGCAGGGTAGTGAAATAATTCCATGTACAGAGTTCTAGCTCCAAAGCAGGTGAGTTCAACTTGTATAAATATAGAGAGGTAGCTACATGGAAGAGTAGTGAAAAAGTTCCATATACAGAGATCTAGGTACATGGAAGATGTGTCCAGTGTGTCCATACACTGAAAGTTAACTACATGGCAGAGTAGTCCAACATGTCCAGATATTGAGAGCTACTTAAATGGCAGACAGGTCCAATATGTTCATATATTGAGAGCTACCTATTTGGCAGATCAGTCCAACATATCCATGTACAGAGAGATACCTACATGGCAGATGAGTCCAAAATGTCCATATACAGAGAGCAAGCTTCAAGCAATGTAGTGCAACATTTCCATATTCAGAGTTCTAGCTACAAGGCATGTGAGTACAAATATCTATATACAGAGAGCTAGCTACATGGCAGAATAGTCCAACATGTCCATATAATGAGAACTAGCTACATGGCAAACAAGTCCAATATGTTCATAAACAGAGAGCTACCTACTTTGCAGATCAGTGCAACATATCCATGTACAGAGAGCTAGTTACATGGCAGATGAGTCCAAAATGTCCATATATAAAGAGTTAGCTACATTGCGTAGTGGTTACGAATCGGGCTGCGAACCTTAAGGTCAGCGGTTCGAAACTACCAGTCGTTCCGCGGGAGAAAGATGAGGCTTTCTACTCCCGTAAAGATTTACACCCTCGGAAA
>NW_006408995.1:83406-89576 GCF_000296735.1 Chrysochloris asiatica | reverse complement strand
GAGAGCAAGCTACCTGGCAGGGTAGTGCAACATTTCCATATACAGAGTTCTAGCTACAAGGCAGATGAGTACAAATTGTTTATATACATATAGCTAGCTACATGGCAGAGTACTCCAACATGTCCATATTCAGAATTCTAGCTATTTGGCAGATGTTTCCAATGTGTCCATATACTGAGAGCTAGCTACATGGCAGACATGTCCTATATGTTCATATACAGAGAGCCACCTACTTGGCAGATCAGTCCAACATATCCATGTGCAGAGAGCTAGCTCTATGGCAGATGAGTCCAAAATGGCCATATACAGAGAGCAAGCTACATGGCAGGGTAGTGAAACATATCTATATACAGATTTCTAGGTACAAGGCAGATAAGTCCAACTTGTCTATATAGAGAGAGGTAGAAACATGGCAGAGCAGTGAAACATATTCATATCCATAGTTCTAGGTACATGGAAGATGTTTCCAACGTGTCCATACACTGAACGGTAGCTACATGGCAGACTAGTCCAACATGTCCATATACAGGTTACTATCTACCTGTCAGATGAGTCCAGCGTGTCCATATATTGAGAACTACCTACAAGGCAGACAAATACAATATGTTCATATACAGAGAGCTACCTATTTGGCAGATCAGTTCAACATATCCATGTATAGAGAGCCAGATACATTGTCGACGAGTGCAAAATGTCCATATACAGAGAGCTAGCTACATGGCAGTGTAGTGCAACACTTCAATATGCATAGTTCTAGGTACAAGGCAGATGAGTCCATTTTGTCTATATATAGAGAGCTAGTTTCATGGCAGAGTAATGCAACATTTTCATATACAGAGTTCTAGATACATGGCAGATGTGTGCAATGTGTCCATACACTGAGAGTTACCTACCGGGCAGAGCAGTCCAACTTGTCCATATACAGGGAACTATCTACATGGCAGTTGAGTCCAACATGTCCATATATTGAGAGATACCTACATGGCAGAAAAGTACAATATGTACATATACGGAGAGGAACCTATTTGGCAGATCAGTTCAACATATCCATGTGCAGAGAGCTGGCTACATAACAGAAGAGTCCAAAACGTCCATATAGAGAGATAGCTACAAGGCAGAGTAGTGCAATGATTCCATATACAGATTTCTAGCTACAAAGCAATTGAGTCCAACCGGTCTATATATAGAAATCTAACTACATGGCAGGGTAGTGCAACATTTCCATATACAGAGTTCTAGCTACATGGCAGATGTGAGAGCTAGCTCCATGGCAGAGTAGTGCAACATGACCATATTCAGGGTAGTAGCTACATGGCAGATGTGTCCAACTTGTCCAGATACTGAGAGCCACCTTCATGGCAGACAAGTCCCATATGTTCATATACAGAGAGCTGCCTCCTTGGCAGATCAGTCCAACATAGCCATGTACAAAGAACTAGCTACATGACAGACGAGTCCAAAATGTCCATATACAGAGAGCTAGTTACATGGAAGGGTAGTGCAACATTTCCATATACAGAATTCTCGCAACAAGGCAGATGAGCCCAACTTGTATCTATACAGAGAGATAGCTACATGGCAGAGAAGTGCAATATTTCAATATACAGAGTTCTACCTACATGGCAGATGTGTCCAATATGTCCATATACAGAGAGTTATCTACATGGCAGAGTGATCCAATATGACCATATTCAGGGTAGTAGCTACATGTCAGATGAGTCCAACTTGTCCATATACTAAGAACCACCTACATGGCATTCAAGTCCAATTTGTTCTTATACAGAGAGCTACCTACTTGGCACATCAGTCCAACATATCCAAGTACAGAGAGCTAGCTATATGGCAGACGAGTCCAAATGTCCATATGCAGAGAGCTAGCTACATGGCAGGGTAGTGAAACATTTCCATATACAGAGTTCTAGGTACATGGAAGATGTGTCCAACATGTCCTTACACTGAAAGGTAGCTACATGGCAGAGTAGTCCAACATGTCCATATACAGGGTACTATCTACCTGTGAGATGAGTCCAACATGTCCAATTGAGAGCTATCTACAAGGCAGACAAATACAATATGTTCATATACAGCAAGCTACCTATTTGGCAGTTCAGTTCAACATATCCATGTACAGAGAGCTAGCGACATTGCATACGAGTCCAAAATTTCCATATACAGAGAGCTAGCTACATGGCAGAGTAGTGCAAAGTTTCCATATACAGATTTCTAGCTACAAGGCAGACAAGTCCAACTTGTCTACATATAGATATCTAACTACTTGACAGGGTAGTACAATGTTTCCATATACAGAATTCAAGCTACATGGTGGATGTGTCCAACGTGTCCATATACTGTGAGGTAGCTACATGGCAGAGTATTCTAATATGTCCATATTCAGGGTATTAGCTACATGGCAGATGTGTCCATCTTGTCCATATACTGAGAGCCACCTACATGGCAGTCAAGTCCAATATGTTCATATACAAAGAACTACCTATTTGGAAGATGAGTCCAACATATCCATATACTGAGAACTAGCTACATGGCAGATGATTCCAAAATGTCCATATACAGAGAGCTAGCTACAAGGCAGATTAGTGCAACATCTACATATACAGATTTCTAGCTATAAGACAGATGAGTCCAACCTGTCTATATATAGAGATCTTACTACACGGCATAGTAGTGCAACATTTACATATGCAGAGTTCTAGCTACATGGCAGATGTGTCCAACGTGTTCATATACTGAGAGCTAGCTATATGGCAGAGTAATCCAACATGACCATATTCGGGGTAGTAGCTACATGTCAGATGAGTCCAACTTGTCCATATCCTGAGAGCCACCTACATGGCAGACAAGTCCAATATGTTCCTATACAGAGAGATACCTACTTGGCAGATTAGTCCAACATATCTATGTATAGAGAACCAGCTACATGGCAGACGAGTCCAAAATGTCCATATACAGAGAGCTAGCTACATGGCAGGGTAGTCCAACATTTCCATATACAGAGTTCTCACTACAAGGCAGATGAATCCAACTTGTCTGTATACTGAGAGCTAGCTTCATGGCAGAGTAGTGCAACATTTCCATATACAGAGTTTCAGCTACATGGCAGATGTGTCCAACGTGTCCATATACTGAGAGCTAGCTACATTGCAGACAGGTCCAATATGTTCATATACAGAGAGCTACCTACTTGTCAGATCATTCCAGCATATCCATGTACAGAGAGCTAGCTACATGGCAGATGAATACAAAATGTCCATATACAGAGAGCTAGCCACATAGCAGGGTAGTGCAACATTATCATATACACAGTTCTAGCTACAAGGCAGATGAGTCCAACTTTTCTAAGTACAGAGAGCTAGCTACATGGCAGTGTAGTGCAACATTCCCATATACAGAGTTCGAGCTGTATATGGCAAATGTGTCCAACGTGTCCATATATTGAGAGCTAGCTACATGGCAGAGTAGTCCAATATATCCATATTCAGGGTAGTAGCTATATAGCAGATGTGTCCAACGTTTCCATATGCTGAGAGCAACCTTCAGGGCAGACATGTCCAATATGTTCAAATACAGAGAGCTACCTACTTGGCAGATCAGTCAAACATATCCATGTACAGAGAGCTACATGGCAGATGAATCCAAAATGTGTATATACAGAGAGTTAGCCACATGGCAGGGTAGTGCATCATTTCCATATACAGAGTTCTAGCTACAAGTCAGATGAGTACAAATTGTCTATATACAGAGAAGTAGCTAAATGGCAGAGTAGTCCAACATGTCCATTCACTGAGAACTAGCAACATGGCAGACAAGTCCAATATTTTCATAAACAGAGAGCTACCTACTTAGCAGATCAGTGTAACATATCCATGTAACGAAAGCTAGCTACATGGCAGAGTAGTCCAACATGTCCATATTCAGGGTAGTAGCTACATGGCAGATGTGCCAACGTGTCCATATACTGAGAGCAACCTACAGGACAGACAAGTCAAATATGTTCATACATAGAGTGCTACTAACTTGGCAGATCAGTCCAAATATCCATGTATAGAAAGCAAGCTATATGGCAGCGAGTTCAAAATGTCCATATACAGAGATCTAGTTTCTTGGCAGAGTAGTGCAACATTTCCGTATTCAGAATTTGAGCTACATGGCAGATGTGTCCAGCATGTCCATATACTGAGAGCTAGCTACATGGCAGAGAAGTCCAACATGTCCATATTCAGGTTAGTAACTTCATGGCAGATGTGTCCAACGTATTCATATACTGAGAGCCAACTACTGGGTGCAAAAGTCCTATATGTTCATATATAGAGAGCTGCGTACTTGGAAGATCACTCTAACATATCCATGTACAGAGAGCTAGCTACATGGAAGATGAGTCCAAAATGTCCATATATGGAGAGCAAGCTACATGGCAGGGTAATGCAACATTTCCATATTCGGAGTTCTAGCTACAAGGCACATGAGTAAAAATTCTCTATATACAGAGAGCTAGCTACATGGAAGATGAGTCCAAAATGTCCATATATGGAGAGCAAGCTACATGGCAGGGTAATGCAACATTTCCATATTCGGAGTTCTAGCTACAAGGCACATGAGTAAAAATTCTCTATATACAGAGAGCTAGCTACATGACAGGTGAGTTCAAAATGTCCATATACAGACAGCTAGTTACATGACAGGGTAGTGAACATTTCTATATACAGAGTACTAGATACAAGGCAGATGAGTCCAACTTGTCTATATACAGAGAGATCTAGTTTCTTGGCAGAGTTGTCTACATGGCAGGCTAGTACAACATTCATATATACAGAGTTCGAGCTACAAGGCACATGAGTACAAATTGTCTATATAGAGAGAGCTAGCTACATGGCACAGTTCTCCAACATGTCCATATTTAGGGTTCTAACTATATGGCAGATGTGTCCAACGTGTCCATATATTGAGAGCTAACTACAGGGCAGGCAAATCCAATGTGTTCATATACAGAGAGCTACCTACTTCACAGATCAGTGTAACATATTCATATACAGAGAGTTAGCTGCATGGCAGACGAGTCCAAATTGTCCATATACAGCGAGCTAGCTACATGGCAGAGTAGTGCAACATTTCCATATACAGAGTTCTAGCCACAATGCAGACGTGTCCAACGTGTCCATATGCTGAGATCTAGCTACATGGCAGACAAGTCCAAAATGGTCATATACAGAGAGCTACCTACTTGTCAGATCATTCCAACATATCCATGTACAGGGAGATAGCTACATGGCAGACGAGTCCACAATGTCCATATACAGAGAGCTAGCCACATGGCAATGAAGGGCAACATTTCCATATACAGAACTCTAGCTACACGGCGGATGAGTCCAACTTGTCTATATACACAGAGCTAGCTATATGACAGTGTAGTGAAACATTTCCATATAAAGAGTTCTAGCTACATGGCAGATGTGACCAACATGTCCACATACTGAGAGCTAGCTACATGGCAGACAAGTCTAATATGTTAAATATACAGAGAGGTACCTACTTGGAAGATCATTCCAACATATCCATGTACAGAGAGCTAGCTATATGACAGACAAGTTCAAAATGTCCATATACAGAGAGCTAGCCACATGGCAGTGTAGTGCAACATTTCCATATACAGAGCTCTAGCTACAAGGCAGATGAGCCCAACTTGTCTATCTACAGAGACCTAGCTACATGGCAGAGTAGTCCAATATATCCAAATTCAGGGTAGTAGCTACATGGCAGATGTGTCCAATGTGTCCATATACTGAGAGCAACCTACAGGGCAGATAAGACCAATATGTTCATACACAGACAGCTACCTACTTGGCAGATCAGTCAAACATATCCATGCTCAGAGAACTATCTACATGGCAAACGAGTCCAAAATGTCCATATACGGAAAGCAGGATACATGGCAGGTAATGCAACATTTCCATATATACAGAGAGCTAGCTACATGGCAGAGTACTGCAACATGTCCATATTCAGGGTTCTAGATATATGGAAGATGTTTCCAACGTGTCCATATACTGAGAGCTAGCTACATGGCAGAAAAGTCCAGTATGTTCATAAACAGATAGCTTCCTACTTAGCAAATCAGTCCAACATATCCATGTACAGAGAGCTAGCTACATGGCAGA
>NW_006408995.1:80589-82976 GCF_000296735.1 Chrysochloris asiatica | reverse complement strand
GTTCATATACAGAGAGTAATTTACTTGGCAGATCAGTCCAACATATCCATGTACAGAGAGCTAGCTACATGGAAGAAGAGTCCAAAATCTCCATATAAAGAGAGCAAGGTACATGGCAGTGTAGTGCAACATTTCTGTATGCAGAGTTATAGCTACAAGGCAGATGAGACGAATTTGTCTATGTACATAGAGCTAGCTACATGGCAGAGTAGTACAACATTTCCAAATACAGAGTTCTAAATAAAAGGCTGATGAGTCCAACTTGTCTATATATAGAGAGGTACCAACATGGCAGAGTAGTGAAACATATCCATATACATAGTTCTAGGTACATGGAAGATGTGTCCAACGTGTCCATACACTGAAAGGTAGCTACATGTCAGACGAGTCCAAAATGCCCATATACAGAGAGCTAACTACATGGCATATACAGAGAGCTAACTACATGGCAGTGTAATGCAAAATTTCCATATACAGAGTTCTAGCTACAAGGCAGATGACTGCAACTTTTCTATATACAAAGAGCTAACTACATGGCAGGGTAGAGCAACATTTCCATATACAGAGTTCAAGCTACAAGTCAGATGACTGCAACTTTTCTATATACCAAGAGGTAACTACATGGCAAGGTAGAGCAACATTTCCATATAGAGAGTTCTAGGTACAAGGCAGATTAGTCCAACTTGTCTCTATATAGAGAGGTAGCAACATGGCAGAGTAGTGAAACATATCCATATACATAGTTCTAGCTACACGGAAGATGTGTCCAACATGTCGATACACTGAAAGGTAGCTACATGGCAGAGTAGTCCAACATGTCCATATACAGGTTACTATCTACCTGTCAGATAATCCAACATGTCCATATATTGAGAGCTACCTACAAGACAGACAAGCACAATATGTTGATATACAGAGAGGTACTTATTTGTCAGACCAGTTCAACATATCCATGCTAGCTACATTGCATATGAGTCCAAAATGTTCAAATACAGACAGCTAGCTACATGGCAGAGTAGTGCAATATTTCCATATACAGAGTTCTAGGTACATGGCAGATGAGTCCAATTTGTTTATATATAGAGAGCTAGCTACATGGCAGAGTAAGGCAATATTTCCATATACAGATTTCTAGATACATGGCAGATGTGTCCAATGTGTCCATACACTGAGTGGTACCTACAGGGCAAATCAGTCCAACATGTCCATATACAGGGTACTATCTACATGGCAGTGGAGTCCAACATGTCCACTTATTGAGAGCTACCTACATGGCAGAAAAGTACAATATGTTCTTATACAGAGAGTAACCTATTTGGTAGGTCAGTTCAACATATAAATGTACAGAGAGCTAGCTACATGGCAGAGTAGTGCAACATTTCCATATACAGATTTCTAGCTACAAGGAAAATGAGTCCAACCTGTCTTTATATAGAAATCTAACTCCATGGCAGAGTAGTGCAACATTTCCATATACAAAGGTCTTGCTACATGGCAGATGTGTCCAACGTGACCATATACCGAGAGCTAGCTACATGGCAGAGTAGTCCAACATGACCATATTCAAGGTAGTAGCTACATGGCAGATGTGTCCAACGTGACCATATACTGAGAGCCATCTACATGGCAAACAATTCCCATATGTTCATATACAGAGAGCTCCCTACTTGGCAGATGAGTCCAAAATGCCCATGTACAGAGAGCTAGTTACATGGCAGGGTAGTGCAACATTTGCATATACAGAGTTCTACCTACATGGAAGATGTGTCAAAATGCGTCCATATACAATGAGCTATCTACATGCCTTATCAGTCCAAAATATCCATGTACAGAGAGCTAGCTAAATGGGAGACGAGTCCAAAATATGCATATACAGAGTACTAGTCAAATGGCAGGATAGTGCAACTTTTCCATATACAGTGTTCTATATACAAGGCAGATGAGTACAAATTGTGTATATACAGAGAGCTAGCTACATGGCAGACTACTCCAACATATCCATATTGAGAGTTTTAGCTATATGGCAGCTGTTTCCAACGTGTCCATATAATGAGAGCTAGTTACATGGCAGTGTAGTACAACATGTCGATGTACATTGTACTAGCTATATCGCAGAGGAGTCCAACATGTCAATATACAGAGAGCTAGCTACATGGCAGACAAGTCCAATATGTTCATATACAGAGAGCTACTTACTTCCAAGATCAGTGTCACATATTCATGAACAAAGAGTTAGCTGCATGGCAGATGAGTCCAAAATGTCCATCTACAGCGAGCTAGCTACATGGCAGAGAATTGCAACATTTCATATACAGAGTTCTGGCTACGTGGCAAATGTGTCCAAGGTGTCCATATATTGAGAGCTGCCTACATGGCAGACAAGTCCA
>NW_006408995.1:78349-79199 GCF_000296735.1 Chrysochloris asiatica | reverse complement strand
ACATTCCCATATACAGAGTTCTAGCTACATGGCAGATGTGTCCAATATGTCCATATACTGAGAGATAGTGGCATGGCAGACAAGTCCAATATGTTCATATACAGAAAACTATCTACTTGACAGATGAGTCCATCATATCCATATTCAGAGACCTGACTTCATGGCAGACGAGTCCAAAATGCCCATATATAGAGAGCTAGACATATGGCAGGGTTAGAGCAACATTTCCATATACAGAGTTTTAACTACAAGGCAAATGAGTCCAACTTGTCTATATACAGAGAGCTAGATACATGGCAGAGTAGTCCAACATGTCCATATTCAAGGTAGTACTACATGGCAGATGTGTCCAAGATGTCCATATACTGAGTGCCAACTACATGGCAGACAAGTCCAATATGTTCATATACAGAGAGCTGCCTACTTTGTAGAACAGTCCATCATGTCCATGTACAGAGAGCATGCTGCATGGCAGACGAGGCCAAAATGTCCATATACAGAGAGCTACCTACATGGCAGTGTAGTGTAACATTTCCATATCGGAGTTCTATCTACATGACCGATGTGCCCAACGTGTCCATATACAGAGAGCTTGCTACATGGCAGAGTAGTGCAACATTTCGATATACAGAGTTCTAGTTACATGGCAGATGTGTACAACATGTCCATATCCTGAGAGCTAGATACATGGCAGACAAGTCCAATATTTTCATATACAGAGGGATACCTACTTGGCAGATTAGTCAAACATATCCATGTATTGAGAGCTAGCTACATGGCAGACGAGTCCAAAATGTCCATATACAGAGAGCTATCTACATGGCAGGGTAATGTAACATTTCCATATAAA
>NW_006408995.1:75095-77920 GCF_000296735.1 Chrysochloris asiatica | reverse complement strand
TCCAACTTGTCTATAATCAGAGAGCTTGCTACATGGCAGAGCTGTCCAACATGTCCATATCCAGGGTACTAGCTACATGGCAGATGAGTCCAACATGTCCTTACATTGAGAGCTAGCTACATGGCAGACAAGTTCAATATGTTCGTATACAGAGAGCTACCTACTTCACAGATCAGTGTAACATATTCATGTACAGAGAGTTAGCTGCATGGCAGACGAGCCCAAAATGTCCATATAAAGCGAGCTAGCTACATAGCAGGGTATTGTAACATTTCATATACAGAGTTCTGGCTACGTGGCAGATGTGTCCAAGGTGTCCATATATTGAGAGCTGCCTACATGGCAGTCAAGTCCAATATGTACATATATAGAGAGCTACCTACTTGGCAGATCAGTCCAACATATCCATGTACAGAAAGATAGCTACATGGAAGATGAGTCCAAAATATACATATACAGACAGCTAGCTACATGACAGGATAGTGCAACATTTCCACATACAGAGTTCTAGCTACAAGGCAGATGAGTTCAACTTGTCTATATACAGATAGCTAGCTACATGGCAGAGTAGTGCAACATTTCCATATAGAGAGTTCTAGCTACATAGCAGATGTGTCCAACATGTCCATATAATGAGCGCTAGTTGTAAGGCAGAGTAATCCAACATGTCCATATACAGGGTACTAGCTACATGGCAGATGTGTTCAATGTGTGCATATACTGAGAGCCAACTACATGGCAGATAAATCCAATAAGTTCATATACTGAGAGCTACTACTTGGCAGATCTGTCCAACATGTACATGTACACAGAGCTAGGTACATGGCAGATGATTCCAAAATGTCCATGAACAGAGAGCTAACTCCTTGGCAGGGTAATGCAACATTTCCATATACTGAGTTCTAGCTATATGGCAGATGAGTCAATCATGTTAATATACTGAAAGCTACCTACATGGCAGACAAGTCCAATATGTTTATATACAGAGATCTACCTACTTGTCAGATGAGTCCAACATATCCATGTACAGAGAGCCAACTACATGGAAGACGAGTCCAAAATGTCCATATACAGAGAGCTAGATACATGGCAGGGTATTTCCACATTTCCATATACAGAGTTCTAGCTACATGGCAGATGTGTCCAATATGTCCATATACTGAGAGCCAGTTGCATGGCAGACAAGTACAATATGTTCATATACAGAGAACTACCTACTTGTCAGATCAGTCCATCATATCCATGTTCAGAGAGCTAGCTTCATGGCATATGAGTACAAAATGCCCATATATAGAGAGCTAGCCATATGGCAGGGTACTGCAACATTTCCAGATGAAGCATTCTAGCTACAAGGCAAATGAGTTCAAATTGGCTATATACAGAGAGCTAGATACATGACAGAATAGTCCAAAATGTCCATATTCAGGGTACTAGCTACATGGTAGATGTGTCCAACATGTCCATAAACTGAGTGCCACCTACATGGCAGACAAGTCCAATATGTTGATATACAGAGAGCTACCTACTTTGCAGATCTATCTAACATATCCATGTACAGAGAGTTAGCTTCATGGCAGATGAGTCCAAAATGTCCATATACATATAGCTAGCTACAAGGCAGGGTAGTGCAACATTTCCATATAATGAGTTCTAACTACGTGGCGGATGTGTCCATGATGTCCATATATTGAGAGATACCTACATGGCAGACAAGTCCAATATGTTCATATAGAGAGATACCTACCTGGCAGATCAGTCAAACATATCCATGTAAAGAGAGCTAGCTACATGACAGACAGTCCAAAATGTCCATATACAGAGAGCTAGCCACGTGGCAGGGTAGTGCAACATTTCCATGTACAGAGTTCTAGCTACAAGGCAGATGAATCCAACTTGTTTATATACAGAAAGCTAGCTATATGGAATAGTAGTTCAAAATTTACATATACAGAGTTCTAACATGTACACAGATGTGTCCAACATGTACACAGACAGAGAGATAGCTACATGGCAGAGTAGTCCAACATGTCCATATTCAGGGTAATAGCTATATGACAGATGTGTCCAATGTGTCCATATACTGAGTGCCACCTGCATGGCAGACATGTCCAATATGTTCATATACAGGGAGCTACCTACTTCGCAGAGCAGTGTAACATACCCATGTACAGAGAACTAGCTACAAGGTAGACAAGTCCACAATGTGAATATACAGAACTAGCTACATTGCAGAGTAGTGCAACATTTCCACATACAGAGATCTATCTACAAGGCAGATGAGTCCAACTTGTCTATATGCAGAGAGATAGCTACATGGCAGTGTAGTGCAACATTTCAATATACAGAGTTAGAGCTACATGGCAGATGTGTCCAATGTGTCCATATACAGAGAGAGACCTACATGGCAGAGTTTTCCAATATGTCCATATTCAGGGTAATAGCTACATGACAGATGTGTCCAACATGCCCATGTACTGAGAGCCACCTACAGGGCAGACACGTCCAATATGCTCATATACAGAGAGCTATATACTTGGCAGATCAGTTCAACATATCCTTGTACAGAGAGCTAGCTACAAGGCAGACAAGTCCACAATGTGAATATACAGAACTACCTATATGGCAGACTAGTGCAACATTTCCATTTACAGAGTTCTAGCTACATGGCAGATGTGTCCAACGTGTCCAAATACTGAGAGCTAGCAACATGGCAGATAAGCCCAATTTTTTCATATACAGAGGTATACCTAATTGGCACATCAGTCCAAGAAATCCATGTACAGAGAGCTAGCCACATGGCAGACGAGTCCAAAATGTCCCTATGC